>NC_059434.1:56787435-56944935 GCF_021028975.2 Sphaerodactylus townsendi | reverse complement strand
ACATCATAGTTGAAATTGAGTCTTAAAAGTATGTTGTGATATGGTATAGGTATTTGCAATCTGAAAGAAAAAACCTCAGAAATTCCACCGGATTAGTGCAATCCCTTTATATGAGCAAAGTAGCTCTTTGGATCTCTGCCTAAATCTGTAATGGTATCACGCACTAATTCATTGTTCACTGGGGACAGAATGGTAAATTATCAGGAAAGGGTGGAACTTAAGGAGGAACTGTACACACTGTTGAGTGTTTTGCTTCAGCACTGAACCTTTGACCCTGTGTTCCTGGAATGTATGAATACACATGATATGAATATTACTAAATGAGTAGTGAATAAAAGTTGTACAATGTTTCCATGCACACTTTACATCCACACACGGTTTTGTAAATTATTTCTCAAACATTCTCTTTAAGATGCTTTGTTTGATGTTAGCTACATACACTGTAGTACCTCTTTCTGGAACTACTAAGCTCAAATGCTGGAAGCTGTAAAACCCCTTTTCACCTTCTACTGTGATCAAACATAATGCACAGACTGTATACAATGTATTTTTTGTCTTTATGGGAATAACCTTAATCTAGTGTGTCTATACAGGATTTGTATGTAAATGACTGCCTCCTTAATGAGGAAAACTGGAGCCATAACTGAGGTAGTTGGTATTAGCTACATATGGTATATTTCTATCACAAAATTCCAACAAATTCTCCAAGAGATTTAGCTCCACTAAGAAAACATTCTTTCATTCCAAGTGGTAATCTTGCCAACATGACAGAAATTAACAAATATCAAAAATTATTTTTAAAATACTTCATTTTGAAAGATTCAAACATTTGAAAGATTTTTTAACCTTATACAATAACAAGACTCATAAAGTGGACTATAAGAACATTCTTCTAAACTCTTTCCTAAAACAGTTCCATTAGTGTGACTGAAGTCTACTGATATCATTGGTTTAAAATTGCACTGTCAGAATCACACAATTTTCTATGTAGCCCCAGTTACAGCAGTGGAAAGTCTGCCTTTTAAAAAAAAAAAGCTAATTGTGCAAAATGAGGTGAAGAGGCAATAGCAGCTGGTTTCAGGGTGCTGTGGCCCAACTACTGGATATCACATGCCTTCTAAATCCAATAGTAGCTGTTAGTCATTGACTAACATCCTGATAATAACAGCTTTGAGTGGGCCAAGACAGGCAGGTAGAACAAGACAGGCAGGTAGAACTCCAAGGCTCAGATCCAGCCTGGGATTATCTATGTATAGTCTGGATTTTGTTTGGTTGCCAAAATGTTTGATTATCTAGACATTTTCAGTTCAGCAGTGACATGAATTCATTTCATAATTAGTCTGTCATTCTTTTTGCACCCCCTTAATCTTCTCTTTTGAAATAGTTAATTGCACATAACTAGTGGTATGTGACCAATAGCATGTAACTTCAGCCCAATATTTCATCCAGTCACTTCAGTGGGACCTGGGGAGGATTCATGATGACATACCAGCAGCACAGAGAAGACTGTACTAGGCACGAATGTCTCTTGCAGAAGTTCTCTCTTACTATCAGCAGTATTTAGAAATCAAGTGCACCTTGAAGAGTGGTGTAAAAAACCAAGGTAAAAATTTGTGTGTTGGTTTTTTGAACTATGAGAATGAATACGGACTTTTCAGTACGATTTTATAACACCTGTATCTCAGTTATTGATACCCAGATTCCTTCCTTCCTTCCTTCCTTCCTTCCTTCCTTCCTTCCTTCCTTCCTTCCTTCCTTCCTTCCTTCCTTCCTTCCTTCTGAGGGGGTGGGTTGACATTCCCTCTGACAGTTGATAGTCATTTATCGTTTTTACAACTGCAGTTTTGAACTTCCAACAACAACAGCTATCACATAATGCATCTGACATAACATTATTTGATAATATTGGGACATAAAAATGCTAATGGAGTAATAGCTGTGATCATATTTTGAAGAAAAGATGTTTTACCTGGCTCAGGTGTGTTGTCTGACAACGGGAGGTAGTTAAGAACACAGTCGGGGGAATGAGTAGGGGTCTGTGAAATTTTCAGAGCGTTTGGGCCAGCAGGTGTGGGGTTATTCTCGAAGCAACAAACGCATGGTTCCATTTTTATATATATAGATGTTCCTTGACATACAAAATATTCAAAGACCAAACAAAGATTTAATACTTGGCTAGAAAACAAATATGTACTGTAGATATAAGATAAGAGCATTTTCCCAATGATTTGTAAAGTAATTGGCAAAATTATTAACATAGGAGGTTTGGTAATCATATGCATGCAGTAAATAGGATGTACCATGGAAGAGAAAACATATACTTCAAAAAATGAAAATCTACTTGCTACAAAAAAATTAACAGTCTAAAAATTTCTGCAAGTCCAGATCATTATTACAAGCTGACTTAAAACCTAACAGTGAGAATTCTAAATCCCACGGACAATGAACTTTCAATTATAACTAAGTAATTACAACTGAAATCTGAAACAAAAAACCCAGCTCAGTCTGAATGCCATTTTTATTATAAACCCTGTTCCCAGCAAACCACAGCTTATATAATTATAAAACCCTAAACTGCTATCCATATATTTGTAAAGTACTCAGCTGCTGCCACCTGGGAATGCCAGGATCTGAGTTCTATATACAAACAGCTAAACAAATTATAATGTGGGATATCTTCTGGGACTGAGCTCCACAAATACGACGTAAACATGCAGCAGCCAGTGTTTGTGTATAGCAGAAAAATAGCAGAAGGCATGGTTTGAAACCACACAGATACTAAAGTCATTCTATGACTGGGAAAGTAAAGTTTCACAGATAAGAAACATTGCTATGGTCCTTTTTAAATAATATGAACCAGTCTCATTATATGCTGTGAGGATGAGGAAACAGACTTAAAAGCCCCATTCCCTTGAGAAAATTGGAGCCTAGGGCTAACTCAAGTATCTGCACAGCAAGGTTATCTGCATTGGAGTTACAATAGTCTAATCTGATGGTGACTGTCTCATGGATCACAGTAGCTAAGTAGAGTACATAGAGCACCAACCATTTAGCCTGGGGAAGATGGCAAAACACCATTCTGGCTATATTTGTGACAGGTCTCCTTTTGATGGTAGATATAGATCTTGTCTAAGTGTAGCATCTTGTCTAAGTGTGGCAGCTGGAACCCCAACACTGAGTCACCCTGACCCAACCACAGGACCTCCATCTTTGATGGATTAAGTTTGAGCTGGTTCTGTTTTAATCATTCTACTATGGCTCCCAGACACCTGGTTAAATTATGTGGGATGATGTTTCGATAACCACTTTCTCCTCCCCCCATCAACAAGTATAGCTGGGTGTCATATGTATATTGATCACAACCCAACCTGAAATTCCAGACTTGCTGGGACGAATCACATATAGATGTTAAATAATATTGGGGAGAGGATCTCTTCCTGAGGGATTCCACATATTGAGTACTATGGTGACATCCTCTCCCGCAGCACTACTTGAAGAAATAAGATCAGCCACTGTAAGACTGAATCACATGCCCCAGAAATGGTGAGGTGATGGAAACGGTCAATCAACTATGTCAAACATGGCTGTGAAATTTAAGAATAACAGCAGCACTGATCCGCCCTGATCCAGATCATCTGGAGGGTGACCAGCATAGTCTCCATCCAATAAGCAGGTCAGGTTAGAATGGGTCTAGGCTGAAGCATCTTGCAGAAAGATTTGGAGCTGTTTTGCCACTGCTCTCTCAACAACCTTACTCAGCAACAAAAGATTTGATACTAGCCAGTAGTAGGATGAATCACAACATCACTACCTCAGTCAACCTCTTTGGGAAGACCTTTGAAGTCAGGGACAGATTAATAATGTCCACCAGTGAGTTTCATACCCCATCACAGTTGGCTGTAACCAGTTATGGTGGGCATGGGTCTAAGAGGCAAGTGGTGAGCTTTACAGCAGCCAGAATTCTGTCAACATTTACCTGAGAGAGCCTACTGAAGTGGTCTAACATGTGACCTGAATATGGCCAAAGGGCTTCCATTTCATTCTCTGTATTAATATTGATGGGGAGGTCTTCATAAACTGACAAGACTGCATCTGTAAAATAGCTTTCAAAAGCCTCAGCTGATTGTGAAATCACTATCGTTTTGAGGCCCTATTAGAAAGGACATGAGAGACCTAATTATCCTAAATAATTGTGTGGGGCAGGAGCTAATAGATGCAATAGAGGCCTCCAAAATTTTAGCAGCCTTTAGTGCTTTGTTATAGGCAATAAAGGCCTCAAAAGGTTTTTGCTTGTTCCACCTAGCATAGGGATGATCTACTGCACTTTTGCAAATTTGTACTTTGGAGATACAGAGTTCACAACCCGTGTCTCCCTATTAGTACTCTTTGGAGAGCATAGTTAGATCAGACATGGTATGGGCACAGAGACTGGACTTCAAGCATTCAAATTATAAGAAAATTTAATAAACATAAAGTCCATACATCAGACTAAGCAAACTTAGCAAGAAAGGGCAAAAGTGTTCCATCTTTTATCTCCAACTTGACATAGCCATAGAATGTTGCTATAGGACATAGCCATAGACATAGCCATAGAATGTTGCTATAGGAAAGTCTGTTATAGCAATGTCAAAAGTTGTACTCTAGTTTAGTCATTGCTTTCTTTACCTCTTGATGTCAAGATCGAGTCCCAATGCCAAAATTAGCATTTTATGGCTTAAAGTAAGAGTCCAACAGCACAGGGAGCTTCTTTCAGAATAGAGGCTTCCTTCTTGTGTCCTGTGAATTTAAAAACTGCCTTATGGGATGGGGGTATCCATCTTTTCTTGGCTTGGTTCCTTTGTTCCTGGCTTTTCCAGTTTGTGTTCCTATGGGGGTTAATCTGCCCTAAGGTATGAAATGGTAAACCTTTTGTCTCTTTCAGTCAAGTCTGTTTAATTGAGCAACAAAGTACTCTGTGCTTGGGAGAGAGAAATACCATATCTTGCAGTTTTCCCTATGCCAACCTTTTACCAGCATTTCAGCCTTTGGAGCATGCACAGAGAGCAGTCCCAACTATGAATTCTAAGCACCCTTCTGTCAGCTACTCCTGCACGGTAGGCCACTTTGGTCTGTAGGGACTCAGCTATTTTTCTGGAACAAACAAGACATGTCTCCATTTGTAAGTGTAACCCCTATGTTCAGAATGGGTTGACCCAAAAAGGGGTGGAGACTCAAAGCAGCAGGAGACTGCAAAAACTGGTGAAATTGGAGGAAGCAAGGCTACCAGGCTGGGACCTTGATGTAATTTATATATATAAAAAGCTAACAGTGACTTTGTTAGTCACTCCCTAACGCCGAAACGGCTAAACGGATCACCCCCAAATTTTCACAGGACGTTCCTCCCTGTTGCAGGCAGGTAATCAAACCTTCAAATTGCCAAAAATCCATACCTGGCCAGGTAAAACGTCTTTTTCCTGGCGCACCAGGCCATGAAGCTGTTTGTGTTAAACTGTCACGCTTTGAATGTTCAGGCCTGTCTGTCTGTGGCCTGAGGGTTTAGAATGTTCGCGCAGATGGGCAGAGATGAGCATTGAAGACAGTAAATAGGTAACACTGTTAGGTAATACGACTGGAAGTGAAACACATACACACTTTGCCGTGTGAGACACCAGGTGGGGTTCCCCCCCCCCACACACGCAGGCAACTTTCACTCTCTGTGCCTCACCCACTGCTACCACATAACACACATACTCTCATACACATCCAGCTCATTCTCACACACCTCACTCTGCCCTCCCACACATCCAACCACCACTTACCCACTTCCTCACCCATATTCGCCACAACTCTCTTTTACTAAGGCCCTTTCTGCACGGGCCAAAAACGGCTGCCTGGGGACGGCAAAAACGCCATCACTAGGGAGCCGTTCGCACAGGCGGCGCTGCTGAAATGCAGCAGCGCTGACCTGGCTCCCCTTCCCTTCCCCCAGGGCGGCGTCAGGCCGCCCTCAAAAACACCCCTTCGAACTGCAGGTTTTTGAGTAAACAGCGTGTTTCCAGCGGCGCAGTGCAAACGGCACCACCGGGAACACGCTGTTCACCCCGTCCCTCTCCCACTTACCTCGTCACCATCGTCGCCCTGCTGGCCTCCTAAGACCCTCCCTCGCTGTCCTCCAACCCCTGGAGGTCGGAGGGCAGCATGGGCGGGGCTTAGGAGGACAGCAGGGCGACAACGGCGACGAGGTAAGTGGGAGAGCCTCTACTGCGCCGGCCTCTGCAGGGGCCACTCGCACGCTCACGTGCAAACGGCCCCCACCCTTCCACCGGCAGAATTCCTGCCGGTGTGAGGGCGTCCGGAGGCCCGTGCGGAAAGGGCCTAAAAGCGAGCTGGAGTTTGCCTTTTTCTTCTAAGAAAATTCGCGGGGTGGGGGCAAACAAGGAGGAGAGGTGGAATGGCAAGGAGGAGAGGTGGCAAGGAGGAGAGGTGGAATGAACTGCTGGGTGCTGGGAGGCAGCACAGTCCCAGGACATGAATATTCTAAGGTGAAATATAGGGTAGAGAACATTTCTCCACACATGCATACTGTATACACACTGAACACTATTAGGATGATGTTTTGAACAGAAGTAATTCCACAGTTTGGCCATCTGTTCATGTATATATGAAAATGCAGGAAAATCTACTGAATGCTACTCTTGAAGTTTCTGAAGAAGAAAGCAATCAAAAAGCAATGGTACAATACAGTAAAGCAGATATTTATTATATTAAGCATCCCTGCACATTTCATTTTAGCTTTAACCAAGGAAAAATCAAGTAGTGTGCAGGAGCATTTGGAGGAGAGGAGGCTGGGGCAACAACATCATGCTAACTTTTTTTTCCTTTGTGACTGGTGCAGCCCTTTTATTTTTTCCTTGAAGCATACAAAAATGGTCAAACAAATTGAGCCTAGGTCTCTTTTTGCTGAATTCTGTGCTAGGTTAGTTGCCAACCCTGCTAGTTGCAGTTTGCATCTAAATGTTTCTAAGCTTCCCTGCCTTCACCATTTCTGCTTTGTTCTTTGTTAACTTTTCCATTCTTTTCCTTTCTCTGAACTTATTTCGAACTGACTTTGGCTTGATTCCTCTGGCCTGATCAAGGACTCCTAATGACTCTAACTGTGCAGATGGCCCCCTTTGTGTTAATGTGTCTTCTGATTTCTTGGCTGATTTAACTTCATGCTTATTTAACTTTATTCTTATTTAACTCAGCATAGGTCGTTTTGAAGTATTTTATGCATTCTGGCCTCTCTCCCTCTGTCAAGTGAGTTTGAGTTCAACCGCCAAAATTTCACTCTGGTGTGAGAACAGGTGTGGTATCATGCCTTTATAAGCATGTTGACTCCTCTTTCCAGCCTGTCACAGTGGCACCCTTATGGAAAAGAAAACATCACAGTAGCCAAGGTACAAGAGAATAGTACTTTCCAGTTTTATTTCCCTTTCAAAATATGCACAGCAACTAGTCACAGGCTTTTTCAAGCATTGAAATACAGGAGGTGACAACACGGAGTGATAATATAAATATTCATGATGGCCTATTGTCAGACTGTGGGATCTGAACATTGTTCTGATGAGCCAGTTTGAAGGATCCCTCAATTATGTTATATCAGCATGTTGGTCTTGATTCAACGTTGCATACCATTAATTTGCAGATCTATCAGAATGGAGCTGCAGAATCTGAATGCCATTCACCCAATACACGTGCTATTATTACTGTTACAGCTGTTACAGTTTTGTGGAGTCATACAAGAAAGGGTTTTTGGCACTTATCGGCATGAAAAGAGGAAATACAAATGTGCTCTCTACAGTAGAACCAAGTCATAATTCAAAAGTTGGAGGCCAGTACAAAATATAAGCACAAAGACATTTTGCTCTATTTCAGTAACAACGAGACATAAACAACATGTCAAAGGATAAAAACAGAAACTAGATATTTGTGGCTTCGATGTCCTGACCAAACAAAGTAAGATTAACTTTCAGCTCAGTCAACCACTAAGGAAGTCCCTTGAAGGATAAAAGAGTATGTTGACAAAGTGGGATTCTTAACTGATCATCAGACCTGCTTTGTCACTTTCATCTTAGCAATACACAGAAGAGACCAAAAACTTCCGTGCCAACTGTTGGCATGAGCACCAGTTACTGAAAGAAAGGGAGTCAGTCAGCCTGAGGACAAAAGGGGAAGCAGTTAAAGACTGAGGCCAACTCTGCAAAGACAAAACTGCTGGCAAGAGAGAGTGACAAGGAAGAGCCTTGTGCCTGTCTGCTACAGAGAACAGCTACAGCAGAATCATAAACCTAAAAGACAATGACCAAGGAAGGCTGCCGGCAAAGTGGAATTAAAAAAACACTTCCAATTACTGCTTGAGGCAGTTCTGTTAATCTGTAGAACTCCTGACAGAATGTCTATTCAATCTTCACCCAATGTATTCTGTCTAATGGGAACCTTATTGTGTTTGACACTGAGGGTAATTACCTCATGAGAATTTTTCATAGGAGAGGAACAAATGCTTTAATTTTCTGCAGGTGTCTTGGACGCATGAAGCGCCCAAAAAAATGAGGTGCACATTCTTGATTTGCAGCAGTGCTTTCAGAATAGGATGGTTCATGCTTGAGAGAAATGTGTTTATCGCATCCATCAGGGGAAACAGCATAACTTATTATTTGTCCATCATAGGAGCATGAGCCAAGAAATCGCTCTGACAAAACTCCATGAAAAACATCAACAATAGCCACTTAGTTACTAGGAGAACTTCAGTGTTCATCCCTTTCATTCAGCAGGAATGTATACAAATTCTCCTTGTTCCATTAGCATTAGTTTCTTTTAGTGCTAAATTCTATAGTTTTCAAGGCAATCAGTTATTACCAGGACTACTTGTGGATCTTCACTGTATTAATGGTTAATTTATTGGTGGGGGGAATAACTATTATAAAATACTTAATTTCTAGAACTATCACATATAGTAAGAAACAAGCCAGCAGAAGACATCAATTTTTATGATCTTTCTAAGAAATAAACTCATAGGAAATGTTATTTAAGAAGATGCTTAATATATATTCTATGATAAAATAACTGAATGACAGCTGAACACTTTGGGACCTTTGATGTACTGTTCTAGTGCTAGCTTTGTTTGGAAACTGGATAATAAAAGTTAGCAAACCTTGGTTTGGTTTGGTTTGGTTCAGTTATACCTGAGGAAACTACAAAGTATATATTAACCCCCGTATTACTTAAGCAGGATGGACATGTTTAGGTATTAATAGAGGGGAAATGGGAGTATAAGAATGTGTACCCTCTGTCATGGGCAACCCAGAAGTTATGGGATTGGGGGATGCAGAGGCGCCCTCAGAGGAGGAGGAGGTGATTGATGCATCTTCTTCTGGATGATAGAAAAGGGGCTTTTCATAATGAAAAGGATATCTGAGGAAGTTTGAAGATTTTGTATGCTCTCTTCTATGTACATGTGTGCTGTGAATATGAATATAGATAGCTCCCTCCTTATAAAATGGTAAAAGCTGTAAAGAAGGGTTATTATTAAAAGCATTTGTAGATTTGTTGCAGTCCTGCTTTATTTTCTCTCTCCCAGGCTGGAGGGCTTGCAAGATACACTCCTATTCCTGGCAGCAGTAATAGCCAGTGAGGTCCCAGTTGGGATTCTTACAAATAAATAAGGTAGTTATGTAAAATGTATCCTGCTTTTCTCCTGCTCTTGATTAAGTGTGATTTAACACTGTCCCTCCATGACCAAATAAGAAATATATACCATATAATGTTCCACGTTCTCATAATTGATCAACATCTAAATATGATACAGTTTAAAACACACACACACACACAGTTTAACAGAAATCATTTGCAGAAATGATACTAGAAATGCCAGCATCAACAATTATAACACAGAAGTTAGGACTATTTTTCCAATAAGTATCTGAAATATAGTGTAAAGAATATTGAGCCCTTGTAGCTTTTTGTTTCTTTCAAATATGGAATTACTTGCAGTTTGAGACAAGGTTGAATAGAACAAACAAACAAACAAAACGTTCACACATTTTAAAGCAGAGTCAGACTCACTGCGTGATCTGAATGTAAAGCATTTTCATAATTTGTTTTAGCTAAATTTAAACACCCAGGTCAAAATCTAGGGACACAGACCCAAACTGATTGAAACCAAAACATTTTTCTACAAAGCCAAGGAAACCAAACCCATCCAATTTTGCATAGCTTGTTAAAACGACATTATCAGAGCTGAGGCTATTTAGGAACACTTACATCATGGCAAAGAACATGTTTAGACAAGAAGGAGAAGAATATGTTCAAGCTTTTTTGGAAGCTTAAAACAAGCCTAATTAACATTTTGGACATTCTAAGTGATGTTAATTTGTTGAACTGGAAATGTCCCTTGTGGCTGAATTTTTCAATGCATCATCGTTCCTTAAAATCTGTCCTATAATTAAATGAATTTTTTGTGCCTTATCACTGGATATTTCATAGGAGTTTACAGTCTTTGTACAATGATGTAACAAGTAAAAGATATAGGAAGCTGCAACCAGGCTACTCTAAACTCTGAGGGGCAAGGGGCAAGGGGAATGGGTAAAGTTCCAAATAAAAATAAAAAGGCAATTAACCTCTTTGCTTTGGTTTGTACAGTAAGTTGTTTTGTGAAAGAACAAGATGCACCCCAGACATGCTGGCTCTGCAATAGGATCAAGTCCAGATGGATTTTTATAAAAAGTGCATAAAACCCTACATGATATGGATAATGTCTGCTCAAGAGCTATTTGCAGTTTAACAGAGATGATGGAACAAGAGGGTATACATGGAAATTAAAGAAAATCTGATTGGAAACAGATGTCAGGAAGCCCATTTTCATGCAAAGAATCATAGCTGTTTTGAAGAGGCAAGGAAGCAAAGTTGTTCAGGTAAAAACACTAGTACTATTCACAAACAATTGAAAAGTGACCTGGGGTGAAATAGAGTATGAATGACTTATGGGTCTCATTTAGACAAATATCCTAAATATGCAATTGGCATGTAATATGTTCAAAAGTAGATTATAAAAGGAATTCATGTGCAGAGATGATTGAATTATTTCCAGCTAACATTTGTAGTCAGATACAGACTTTTTGTCTCTGACTGCTGAAAGCTCCTTATTTCAGAGTTTCCTAACTTTAACATTAGTATTTATATACAAATATAAGGGGAAGTAGTATTTTCTGACAATCACTTTAATAATATTTATCCTTTTCCCCCTTCAAATGCACTTCTCTGTTCAAAAGTGAATAGTACTCAGCTCAAAAGTGAATAGTATTTGGAGCTACACTTTACAGAATGTGATGGGGTTTATTCCAGAATAAACATGCATTGGATTAGGGCAACAATTAAAAGATTCATCACTTCTTTTGAGTGTGATGGAGGAAGTAAAATAATTCATTTTGGTGTCAAGTTATAGCTGACATAAGTCACAAGGATTTTCAAGACCCTTGGGGTTTTCAAGACAAGAGTGGTTCAGAGGTGGTTTGCCATTACCTGCCTCCATGAAGCTAAACCCAAAAGGTTCAATGAAGGCTTTAACATTTGCTGTCTAACTGGAAAGCAATTCTGATCAATGCTATGGCTAGGTAATTTAATTACATTTTCTTACCCTTGTGTCTTTCCTGTCAGATACATAGAACATGGAAATATTTCCAGATAACCTCTTTTTATTTCAGATTATAATTACTTTGCTTCATTTCAAGTTCAATTTTATTATCTTTAAAACGGTGTAACTGCAAGCTGACCTTTATTTATTAAAAAAGGTATTTGAACCATTTGTTATATAGCTCTTCAGTGAGGGATGGGGGTGAGGGTAACAATTTGAAACATTCAGTCTTCCTGGGGGTCCAGAGAGCTGGGCAAGGTGCTACTGCTGGGGGAAGTTATAGCATACCTATTTTAATTAAGCATTTTGGGTAGATCCCCTGAATATTAGGCCCTGGATAAATTTTTGTTACATTAATAGAAACCTTGCCTACATTGTAAGAACAATTTGTCACATATGATGTGTTATAATTATTTAGTAAAATTTTAAGAAGGTAACTGTATTGCTTCACAATAGCAATTAACTAATTAGTGTTTTGTAATTAGTTTAAGTAGTAACCTGTTGACAATTACAGGGTCTTTTTGTTATTCTAAATAAAGTTAATGTTTTAAAAATACCAGGCAAGTGTTCAACCTTGTGCTGGAGCATATTAATTATCATCTTAATTACATAGCAGAAGAACGATTCAGCAGTAACCGGGGATGGAATGATACAAGAATAACCTTTACAGTCAACTATATTACAGCACTTTAACATATTTAATAAATGAGCAAAACTCCCCACATGGTGCTATGCAGCTATCACTTCACAGTACAGATATAATTTCTGATCCCTCATATTTTTGAGCTTAACTCGACTTGAGGTGACTTCCCACATTAGAACTTTCATTCACAAGAGCACTTTCAAAATCTACTTTTACAGTCTGAAACATAAGCGGAGAAAGAGGATGCAAGTATTGAGAGCATCTGCCTGATGAGTTAGGGTTGCCAGGTACGTGCCTGGAACCCCAGGAGACTTTGGGAAACAGGACATCGGGGACAAGATGTCAACAACATGCTTATGTTACTTCACTTTGAAACCCAGATGTGATATTGTGGCATGGTGATGTTATTATCTCAACCAAGAACTCTCAATTCTATGCACTCCAGAACTCCTGGTTATGCAGTGCGAAGAGCTTGGATTAAAAACCCACTTTGATATCTAGCTTACATCCCTGAGATAAGCAGTAAATATCCCCCAGGCACTCCTTGATGGGAACAGTTCAACTGCAGAAAACCAAAAACCAGTGCAGACTTCCATAGTCCCTCTGAACTTGAAATAACGTCATCACAGGTTTTGCAGGCCAATTATTAAAAGCCTCTCACCAGGTCAAAGACTCCCAGCTTTTACACTAATGCAATTGAAAGATTTCTTAAGTGCCCTTTTGTCCCAAAGGCAATGCATAACCTCATCACCTCACAAGCCAGAGATCCTATAACTGTTGGATACCCTGCAATCGCAAACACTGCAGTCCATCATGGGCTGTCTGCTTTCAAACTTTCCTATCAAATTTTATCCTAAACTCCTCTGCTAATTTGATTGATTGATTGATTGATTGATTGATTGATTGATTGATTGATTGATTGATTGATTGATTGATTGATTGATTGATTGAACTTATAGGCTGCCTCATCCCCGAAGGGCCCAAGGCGGCTCACAGTACAGCTGTTCTACCGAACAGCAAATCAACAGCATAAAAACATTAAACCCTTTAAAACCTATGCAGCAATTACAAACAACAGGGAACTATAAATTAAAACAACCAAAGTTTTTATAAAACAGAAGTTGTTTAAAATGGCGCCCCAGAAGTTGTTTAAAATGAGCTAGAGATACATAAAAACCAGCATCTGAGCCTCACTAAAGCTGTACCTTGTTATCCTCTTAAGCCTTCTTCTCCACTCACACAGTTGGCAGTACTAAATTCTTTCTTACCAAAATCTACTTCTCACCAGTTGCCTGGACCAAATCTTCATCCTTCTCTCCTCTTCAGAATCAAGCCTGTATGTTTCTTTCTGTCCTTTGACTTCCCCCAAACACCCCGATGTGCATTACTGCTAGCCTTTCCTCCCATCCCCCAGCTTTTTTCTCCAACAGACAACAGTTCACAGAATTATGCATTTGTTTTTCATTTGTTTACTGAATACAATAGCTTTACTGTCTCGTACTGCTGCTATTTGCTATTCCTGACATTCCATGTTCCATCCTGTGGCCCACTCTGCACAGACCATTTAAAACATCTTGCAGGCTTTTTAAAAAGAACAGTTTTGGCTGGCTTTTTCTTCTGCACAGTGTGGGAAAATAAGGCATTTCAGGGCAAAATGGTTCTTTTTTCCTGCCTGCCACCTCACTGAAGCTTGTCAGTTTTATTTTTTAAAGTTGTGCCTGCCAATCTGTGTACTGTAGGGATCCTCTATGCTGCTGCCATTTGGTGAAGGTTTCTCATGGAAGTTTCTTCTGCTTCCAGCTCATCTGCAGGCAATTACTGTACCTTAATAAAGTCACTGCACATGAATAAAGTTAGTTTGGACTGGCAATCCTGCACATGTGTCATTTTTTTCCTTTTTTTGTTTTCAATGAGACTTTTTTCAAAGCTACAACAACACAATATCAGGCTACACTTTCAAGAGAGAGGGCAACATCCTTATCTATATATCTACAAGCTGCTATATTCTCCCATCAGAGTTCTAGTAAAACACCATACATGCGCATGTGTACTTTGGATCACTGATTGTTTCCAAAGGATCTGATTTGTAGAAAAATCAAACCACGTATTTAAAAATGCCTCCTGCAAAGCATCAGTAGTGTAAATCTATTAGAATTTCCAGTTTTAAATATGTAACATCCATAGTGTCAAATCTAAACGGCAGAATTGAGCCGTTTCTGTCTGTTCAAATAGGGGCTCTTCATCAATAAAGGTAAACACCCTAAGACCTTTTAGCCTCTGCTGGAAAAGTATGGATCTTTCAAAAGTGACACAAGAAGTTTTGGATGTGGATTGAGCATTAAAGATGGGAGGGGGAGTCACAGAAAACATTTGCAAAATGTTTTTGACACACACCCCCTTTGTCCACACTCACCCCTCAAAACAATACTTGGCTGCCATTTTGTGTTTTTCCCAAGTTTTTTGTTTAATTCTCTGTTGAAGCAACGCTTCAGTGCTTCAGTGCTTCCTGCTGCAATCACTGTAGCTTGTGGATTCAAAGCTTCAAAGGTTTCACCTCCTGAAAATAGAAAAGAACTGACAAAAATAAGCAGGTGAGATGATGAGGCAAGCTCAGAAAATTGTACTGAGGAGCAAGCCAGGAGACTGCAGAGAGGCATGGGAAGTGGCTTAAAGAGATTCCCCAGAAAGTCAAAACATTTTTAGCAAAAGAATGGCTAAAACTGAGGATGCACTTAAAACATTTTCAAACTGGAAATAAAACGTTTTGAAGTAAAAATTATGCAGAACTCCTTCGGAGGAAACATTTTATTTCCTGCGTCGAAACATTTTATTTTGATTGTGCAGAAAGTTTCAAGATAAGATAGTTTAATCTACCCTCAGTCCCTTCAGCATCCTCACTAAAATGACATAAAGTGACTTTCAAACTGCCTTTGCAATCCATTTGAACAGCCTGTTGTGGCGGATTTTTTTTTTTTGTGGCATTTCAGACACAACCATTTTGACTCCTGGCTGCCAGTGGATTTCTTTTAACATTTTCAGACAAATAGCCCCATCTGAAGGGGGGCCTGAATCCACTGGGATCAGCATGTTGCTGTGCTGGCAGATTTGCCCTCTCTGGGTCACTTACCTCACTGGAGGGGCGCTCCCACCTGAATGTGGCCACCATCACCACCCTGGTGTTGAAATGTGGTGCTGGATACTATGCCAGCATCACAGGACCTCTGTCACCACCACTGGTGTAGAAGGGCCAGGCCAGTGGCATGACCAGGGAAAGAGCATGGCCTTAGTCGACTCCCTCCTGGCCTTTGCCAGTGTTATGCTGGTGAGCTATGCTTCAGACTTGGGCAGCATAAGTTCATTGAGGCCCATAGAGGCTTATTACAGGCACCACCAGGAAGCCTCTCCGGCAGTTGCAGCCAGGTGCAACCACAGTTCTGCAGCTGAGTGTCTGGTTCATGGATGAAGCTGAAATCTGCTTGCACCCCACTGGCATCCCAGTGCTCAGACATTTTAATGAAAACTGTTTGCTCCCATTTTCAGTTCTTTCTTGTGCTTCCGAATCACTTCAGTATGCTGTTTGAACTGGACTGTTTTTTCTCTGCATTCTTCCACACAGCATTCTTCCTGCCCCCCCCCCTTTTTTTTAACATTCTAAGAATTGTGCTATAGCAGCAACACTGACATCCTATCATTGTAGCTAAAAAAGAATGCAGCACAGGAAAAGGTGGGAACGAATAGTGGCACTTTTGAAATGGCCAGAGCACTTTAGAGACAACTCACAGACTGATTGAAAGGAGCTGTAGAAAATGCTCATCCCTGTGTTGATTTATTTGGATTCAGGCCAATAACAGATGACATCTGGTTTAGAATGGTAATCTGAAAGGGGCCATAGAGAGGACTATCTTCATCCACAGGTTACTGTCTGTAAGTGGTTGTCAAAAGCAAACAAAACAAGTCCCTATCCAACAGGCATTTTAGTTTGCTTCTGGCAGGTGTAACATGTGTAAAGGAGTGAGATATTGTATACCACAATGAGAGCAATGGAAGCTTTGGGTTACTATGCTGTGACCTGGTAAACTGGTAGACACTCAGCACTGCAAACACCTTTAGACCCTTCCCTCCTCACACAGGCAGCAAGAGAGTACACCTAAATTGTCCAATATCGTGTGCTATAATTAAAATAAATAAAGGATTTCGTTAGTATGTTGGAGTTTCTGGAATTTCTCTTGGAAGCAGTCATGACATAATGTTTCATGGAACATCTTTTCTTCATTCTAACTGTGAAATATCAAACCAGATGTTGAATCTTTCACTTGGAGGTGTCAAGAGAAGGAAGGAGACAGTTTTCATTAACAAAGATTACAACAATTGAAGTTCAATCTTATATGCACTGAACAATTTTGTCTTTCATTTACATCCTCGTTAAGCCATATTTCCCTAGTATTATTTCATCTTTCTTTTTCTCTGCTTTGTTTATTTTTCACCACACAATCAAATCACATTTCTTTCTTCCATTCCCAAATGTATCAATTTGGCTCCCATGTCTCAAATTTATTAAAAGTTTGAAGCACTAGTTCACAACATGGTAATGTAAATTAAATCCCATCAGGGCTAGATTTCTAACCGGGGAATTATGCAGGCATTGTGTATGTAAACAATATCCAGCTAGCAAATCACATTGCAAATGAATGGTCTAATTAATATAACATGTGATACTAGATAGAACCTTAAATTACAACCATTGGCTTTACCCAGCACAAATCTGTTACTTCTCATGTTTGATACAGAACATTTCACTTGGAAACATACATAAAAATCAAATAACTCAAAGAATCATGGGTACCCAAAGTCTTAATGTGCTGTTTTAATTTAACCTAATCCTTTAGAATTCCAAGATTTAAATCTCAGTGTTGTGCTATATTGGTCTGTTGCTGCAACAAAAACAATAAAAGAGTTTAGTGGCACCTTAAAGAATAACAAATTTACACTGCAGTCCTAAGCAGAGTTACACAGTTCTATGCCTGTTAACTTAAATGACATAACAGAGGCCCTTTCCGACAGAGTCAATTAACCCAGGATCATACCGGTAAAAAAACCATTTTGGATGTGACCTTCACATGGCTCCTGCCCCTAAAGTGAGGCTGTCTCACATTTTTACCCCCCAAAGTGTGTTACATGAGAATCACACTATTCGGGGTTCTTTTGTTTTATTGCGTTTTGCAGCCGCTCATGAGCGAACGGCTGCCCTGGGAAGCGCTTTACTTTGACCGCGCTTTCCAGTTTTTAAAGGTTCCCACCTTGTGGCAACATAGCCATGCAGGGTTGCAGGGATGTCACCATGGCTGTGGGGGCCATGGCTGTCCTCCCTCGTGGCTACACAGCATGAAAGGTGAGAATCATTTATAAAAGCCATGCCTCCATGCAAAGGCACATCGGTGACCCTCATTAGCTCTGGAGCCACCTGCACAGAGGTGTGCGAACAGCCTGGGGCTACACCAGGCTCATGTACACCAGCTGCACCTCGCTTTGCTTTCCTAATAATGAATTAGAACTATGAAAACAAAACAACAAAAATGAAATAGAAAGGAGCAAAACCATACAAAACAATCCAATCATGAAAACAAAAAAGAAATGGACAAAAATATCCCACAAACAAGTCTAGTTCAGATGCTTGCTGATTTTTTCCTGTTGTTCAGATCATTTGGTTGGAGCTACTGCAAAGGGATGATTGGCAGTATGTTTCAGTCACAAAAACACTGATTGCACAAGTTCAACAACGTAGTGAAAGCCTTTTTCAGAGACCAGGCTGGTGGCGTATCCAAGAAGTCAGACATTTGTCACATGCTGGGCAATCTTCATAGTTCGGATGGTATGCACCTTTCCAATGAAGACAATGATCTGTAGATATCAGAAACAGAGTCACTTATGCATATATTGCAGTTTCCCTTGGTCTGGTGGCAGAATCAAACACATTTGGCTGTATGATTTTTGTAGAATTCGATTGCTGGGTTGGGGAACACAGTACAAGGTTATGTAGGGTGAGCTCCCTATATGATCCAAAGGATTCAAAGGATGATCTTCTTAAGTGACTCAGATATCAGAGGAATGGAAGCCACCAACATGCTGACCACACTTTGAAGAGGCTTGTGACAGGCATGAAATAGCAGTGGCAATTGCTTGTTGCCTGACAGCTGGTTCTCAATTCATGGTTAACCCCAGCAGTTAGGCTCAATAGCTCAGTGCCAGTACTTGGGTCAGAAGAAGAACCTGTTGTTCTTCAGCCATGTTGCATTATTAGTCAAGGAATCTGAAATAAATAAAATGGTGGCCTGATTTCCCCACTATGGTGTTTTCTTCTCTGTCCATTACAGGTGCAATTTGACTGTTCTGTAAAGGTTTTTTGTGTATCAAAGGCTGTTTCCGCACAGCCAAGGGAGAGAGCCTGCATCGGCATTGATCATGCCGATGCAGACTCTGGGGCTGTTCACACAAACG
Source organism: Sphaerodactylus townsendi (assembly GCF_021028975.2). Classification (NCBI taxonomy): domain Eukaryota; kingdom Metazoa; phylum Chordata; class Lepidosauria; order Squamata; family Sphaerodactylidae; genus Sphaerodactylus; species Sphaerodactylus townsendi. The sequence goes on along the minus strand of NC_059434.1, from coordinate 56,926,147 downwards.
GCCCCATGGAATGTGCAGCTGTGGAGCAGGCTCCACACAGCTGCGTATTCCCCTCCCCAGCCCCAAACGCCTCCTTACCTCCTACTGGCAGTCGTCACTCTGCTGTCACTCTGAGGAGGCCAGGGGACACACTCCCATGGCCAGAGCAATGGCTGCAGCTATGGAGGCCAGGGGGCGTGTCTCCTGGCCTCCTCGGAGTGACAGCAGAGCGACGGCTGCCAGCAGGAGGTCAGGAGGCATTTGGGGCCGGGGAGGGGAGGGGAAAACGGTGGCTTCCACCCGCTGCCGTTCGCATGGCAGCGGATGGAAGCCGGCATTTTCAGGAAAACTCGCTCCCCAAGTGAGTTTTGAAAACACCGTTTTAGCGGGCACAGAGCACTGCTGCATCGATTTGGCAGCGACGCTTGTGCAAAGGGTCCCCGCCAAAACGGTGTTTTACTGGGCTGAAGCCGTTGCTTTCAACCCATGCAGAAACCGCCATAGTTACTATATCCTATTCCCCATTCTTTACTCCTAGTAGAATCCCATCTGCACATGTACTTTCCCCTTCATACTCAGAAGTATATCCCTTCAAAAACAATCTCATATCATATTATGATCTTCTTGGGAGGGTTGCATATGGGAGGGTTGCATATGGGTTCGTGGGATACTGTTTTAGAATGAAAATTTTAAACTTTTATATATTTATGTTTATATATGCTTTTATATTGTTCACCGCCCTGAGCCCTTTGGGGATAGGGCGGTATACGAAATCAAATAATAAATAAATAAATAAATAAATAAATTATTTATTTTGCATTTAAGCAGATTTCATAGTATTGTCTTTAAAAAAAAATTCTCCTCAAATGGTTTATCTAATAGCATCACACACAGTAATACTATGCAAAGCCGATTAGATGTTGTGCATGTTCATTTTAACAATAAAAAGTACCATGAATTCCATATGAATTATATGCAATAACAGTCAATATAGTGAATCCATGGATCATCCCAGCAGTTTATGGCTCCATGTGAAACACCCAAAGGATTCTAAAGGGCGGTATGGCATGCCACAGACAAAAGAAATACAACATGTGTTTTATAATGAAAAAGATTTACTGTGATAAACATAATATATCTATCTGAAGCAAATTTCAGAATTACTTAAATATCTGGAATGTACAGTCGAATATTCCACCTATAATTTATCTCCATCAGCACACATCTGTAAGAATTGGATCTTTAGAATTCAGTTTCCATGACCAAGGTGGATACAGCTATAACAGCTTTTTTGGAACAGAATTATTTCCTACATAAAGAGATACATTTCTTTTGACTGCACTACAGCATGACGTAGTGATTAAGAGAAGTGGACTCTGATCTGGAGAACTGGGTTTGATTTCCCATTCCACATGAGTGGCAGACTCTTATCTGGTGAACCAGATTCGTTTCCCCACTCATACATTCCTTCTGGATAACCTTGGGCTAGTTACAGTTTGTTCAGACCTCTCTCAGCCCTGCCTACTTCACAAGGTGTTTGTTGTAGGGAGAGGAAAGGAAAAAGCGTTTGTAAGCTGACTGGAGTCTCCTTACAGGTATGAATCCAAACCCTTCTTTTTCACAGTGACTTCTACATGGTGTAACTTTCAAAATTGCATTTTTTAAAAAAAGAGAATTTTTCTAAGCACACAACAGCCCCAAGCCAGTTAATATTAATCAATCATTCACAAAGTTACTCCAGTCTAAATCCCTTGATTTCAATGGGCTTAGACTGGAAAAATTCCATGTAGGATTTCATGGTAAGTCCTGTTGCCATCAGTGAAATCATAACCTGGTTAGCTGGACTGTTATTGGTGTTAATCTAACCATTAAAGCAAGAAGCTGCATACATTAAGGGGATAATTTCGTATTTCACAAGCTATTAGCAATAATGTTCATATTTACACAAATGCTTTCTGAGTTTTATAGATCATTCCCTAGTCATACTATTTAAGGCACAAATCTGTGCTAGCTGTCAATTCAGATATGGGCAACTTTAAAATGTATCTCACTCATCTGCACTGAAAACATGCAGGAAAAGTGTAGAGATAATATGGAATTACCAAACTACTCCCCTAAAAACTAGGGCTCATTCCGCACATGCAGAATAATGCACTGTCAAACTGCTTTCAGTGCTCTTTGAAGCTGTGCGGAATGGCAAAATCCACTTGCAAACAGTTGTGAAAGTGGTTTGAAAACGCATTATTTTGTGTGTGCGGACGGGGCCTAGGGCTACCATAAACCTCACAGCAAACAGATATAAAGTATGACAAGCAAACATTACACGTTTGACAGCTGCAATTAGTCATGAGCCAAGTCTCAGATCTCATCTCTCCATGGTCAGACTCAAGCTGCTGTCAAACAACTTTGCAGCTGCCCAGTACTGTAGAGATTCAGTCTCACAAGCAGCTTTTGCATCTGTGCAGTAAGTGAAGCACCTTCTTCTCGGGATCATGGGTGGTCAGGTCAGGTAATTAAATGATGATGGAGTACTATGATGGCCATAAGGCTGTGTGAAAATACACATGCATTAAATGTCAGTGGGAACACTGCATTAAATGAACTCCAAATGGTAACACTTTTTTTAAAAAAATACACTATTGATCATTACTAGCTGACGGATTCATTTGCTGACTGCTTATAAAGTTGGCTGCGGAGTGGTAAAGTGAAATATGTGAAGAGTGTGTAAAGGATGGGAAAAATTAAGATGGAAAAAACTATGTGTGAAATACTGTTAATTGTATTGAACTCTTCTAATACACAAAAAGTAACCCGTTCGAGTCCACCATCAACAGCTAAACAGTCAATCAAAAAGGCAACTCCCTGATCACAGCCCTGATCACAGTGAGAAAAACATGAGCTAAACTGGTAGGTGTTCAAGCATACATAATACCAAACCAGATGAAGAGGGGCAAACTTCATCACTTCCAAGTTATTTTTTTACATTGGAAATGCACAATTTTAGAGTTCATACCCTTTCTGTACAGAAATCCCCTTGGGACAATCAAACACAGAAGGAAGAAAATCTTGTCACTCCAGCCATATCACTTAGACATCTCCAAAGAGCATTTGTGAATGAAAAGCCAGAGACTCTTCATTATGCATGCTGAGGTTTAAGTCCTGGAGAAACTAGAAGTGCCCCATGAGGAGTTCTTTTCAAGACTGGAAGATTTAGACTTTTTGGAGAGGGACTATTGCTCATTACTGGAGCATCTAACACCAGAAAACACAGAGGTAAACAGACTGCCATCCAACTCATAGCAATCACTCAGCTCTTCAGCTCTGAGGGGAAAACGAGTATAAGAATAATAGGTTTCCACCTCTACTGTGTAATCCTATTGTGTGCAAGAAATTTTAAAAACAAAGGACAACCCATCTCAAATGAAATTGAAAATTTAACCATACCATGAACTAGCTTATCAAAGACAAGATGCAATGGATTCAGGACAGATAAAAAGAAATACTGCTTTACACAGCAAGTGAATTCACTGCCAAAGGAAGTAGTGATGGCCACAGGCACACACAGCTTTAAAAGGGGATTAGTCAGATCGTGGAGGATAGGCCTATAAGTGGCTACTAGCCTTGGTGACTAAATATAACTTCCATATTCAGAAGCAGGAAACTTCTCAGTACCAGTGCCAGAGAGCAATATCAGGTGAAGGCCCCAGCTTCTTGTTGGACTTCTGAAGGAATGGGGGAGGGGGGGCACTGTTTGAGCATCCAGCCCATATCCTAATAATATAAGCCCATTTGAAATGTTTAAAATTTGTCCGATAAAAATGTGTTAGATTTACTCCCGGCAATTTACCTATTAAAAAATTCTGGAGAAACTATAAAGACAGGTGTCCAGTCAGCCTACCGAATATAATTATTAACCCTCTGTCTTTGTACTCTTTGAATAAAGATCTATTTGTCCTGAAAGAAGAAAATAAACAAGATAATGTATGCTCAACAAGCTTTTTGTCAGAACAACAAAGGCAAACTCGTGCCTCAGAACCAATTCACAAGTAACGAAGTCCTTTTGGATAAAAAGTTGATGTCACACATGCTGGAAAGTAATCAAAGCAGACACAGGAAGCCCCGGGTAGAAGGATTCTATAAGCACAACTCAAGGGAAAAGAATCGCTGCTTTTTTTCTAAGGAACAGCCAGTGCTGCTTTAGATTGAGCAGATATGGCATGAGCTGAAATGTTTTATCTTAGCTGTTACAAGAAAGAATTTCTAATAAGATTTGGCTTGTTTCTAAGATGAGGCCCAGTGGTCTAATTTGAATACATAGTTAGACTCTCACCCTCCCAGACTCAAAGTATTCATGTCAATCCCATAAGTAGTGTGAGTGACTCATATTCCAAATCATAAATCTCATATATGTTCCTTTAGAAGATTCAATTTCTCTAAAAATGCATGCTTGAGAGTAACTGCTATGAACATTCTGCTGTATCCTTAATGAGCCCTGTAACCTTCCTTGGGCAGTATTATCCCTGGAAAGGTTGCTCTTTAACCTTTCCAGTTTGCCAGTTTGCCATCCCAGTAGCAGATAAGCGGAGACTGCCCTAAGTAAATTGATGTGGAGGCTTTAGCAATATTTTGGGTGAGTAGCAAGATTCCAAACCTGCCCCTTCATTTTATTCTAGTAGAAATGTTATAAATTGGGAAAACAGGATTAAAATGAATAATTTATGTTATTTGTAGCCCATCTTTTTCACTGGATGCTTGGCTTTAAAATGTAGTTATAGCTGCTCTTCATTACCTCAACATGTTTTCTACAAACTGTAATAACTACACAGGGCAGTTTACTATAATCGGCATTTCCAATAATGATTAAAAGTACAGGACTGGCCCTTTGGCTAGGCATACCTAGGCATCAGAGGAGAAGGGGCACCAATGCAGTGGCGTTCCTGCCTAGGGACAGGGGGTACCCTCTGTCCCCGGGCGCCCCCCATTTGGTCACGTGGGGGGCGCCACCATTTCAGGGTCGTTTGTGTGATTTTAAATTTTTTTAGTGTTTTTCACGTTTTGGCCTGCAGGGGGCGCATTTTTAAGGCTAGCAACACCATAATTTTCAGGGTACCATTCAGGGACTGTCCTGATGATACCATTCAGGTTTGGTGATGTTTGGTTCAGGGAAAGCAAACTTATGGACCCCCAAAGAGGGTGCCCCCATCCCCATTGTTTTCAATGGGAGTTAACAGGAGATTGGGGCTACCCATTTGAGGGACCATAACTTTGGTCCTCCTGAACCTAACTTCACCAAACTTGGGTGGTATCATAAGAATAGTTAACAGATGATACCCTGAAATTTTGGTGTCACTAGCTTTAAAGATACACCCCTTACATGCACCCCAAGAAAGTTGCCCAAGATTCTTTGTTTTGCAGTGACTTTGCTCCATTGTAGCCAATGGGGAATTTCTGAGTGTGTAGGCAGGCTGAACATTTTTGAAGATAGAGGCACCAGACTTTCAAGGTGGCTCAGGAGGCCCTCCTGGTAATAGCATCCAGGCATAGAGACCTTTGCTTCTGAGGGTTCAATTTTATGGACCCCCAAAAGGCTTATTTTGTTTCCATGCTCCTGCACATGAAAGCCTGCGGGCTGAGTTCTCCCAGAACTCTCTCAACTCGTTCCCCCACCACTCCAGAAGCAAAGCTCACCAAGCTTGGATGCTATTACCCAAGACCTCTTGGAGCCACCTTGAAAGTCTGGTGCCTCTATCTTCAAAAATGTGCAGCCAGTGCTTACACACTCAGAAATTCCCCAGAATCTGCCAGGCTCTTCAGCAAGTTCTGTGGTGGGAAATTACTTTTACCACCATAGACTTCAATGGGGCTTTCTGTTATGCCCAGATGGCTCTGTGGTAGAGGTTTCAATGGGAGGCACTGTGGTAGGAGTCTTGCTCTGGATGGGGGCATTTCCTGCAGGGCTGCTAGTGTGAGTCCCCTGAAAGGAACCAACCAAATTTGCTAAAATGCTGTGGGCACCAAGTTGAAGGTGAACCTGATGCCCACAGCATTCGGCCATCCCAGACAAACTTTAGTGCCCCCACCCAGAGCAAGACCACTACCACATTGCCTCCTGTTGAAACCTCTACCACAGCGCCAGCTGGGCATAACAGAAAGCCCCATTGAAGTCTATGGTGGGAAAAATAAGGTTTCCCACCATAGAACTTGCTGAAGAGCCTGGCAGATTCTGGGGAATTTCTGAGTGTGTAAGCACTGACCACACATTTTTTAAGATAGAGGCGCCAGACTTTCAAGGTGGCTCCAAGAGGCCTTGGGTAATAGCATCCAAACTTGGTGAGCTTTGCTTCTAGAGTGGGGGGGGGCGAGTTGAGAGAGTTCTGAGAGACCTCAGCCCGCAGGCTTCATGGGCAGGAGCATGGAAACAAAATAAGCCTTTTGGGGGTCCATAAAATTGACCCTCAGAAGCAAAGGTCTCTATGCCTGGATGCTATTACCAGGAGGGCTTCCTGGAGCCACCTTGAAAGTCTGGTGCCTCTATCTTCAAAAATGTGCAGCCTGCCTCAGAAATTCCCCATTGGTTACAATGGAGGAAAGTCACTGCAAAACAAAGAATCTTGGGCAACTTTCTTGGGGTGTCTGTAAGGGGTGTATTTTTAAAGCTAGTCACACCAAAATTTCAGGGTATCTTCTGGTAACTATTCTTATGATGCCACCCACGTTTGGTGAAGTTAGGTTCAGGGGGACCAAAGTTATGGTCCCTCAAATGGGTAGACCCCATCTCCTGTTAACTCCCATTGAAAACAATGGGGATGGGGCATTCCATTTGGGCGTCCATAACTTTGCTTCCCCTGAACCAAACATCACCAAACTTGGGTGGTATCATCAGGGCAGTCTCTGGATGATGCCCTAAAATCATGGTGCTGTTAGCTTTAAAAATGCCCTCCTTGAAGGCCGAAAAACACCAAAAATCCCCCCCCCCCAAAAGCCCAAATACCTTGCATTCACATTTGTTCATATTTGGGCAGAACATAATTGGACACTTTTTGTCCAAATGTGCCCAAATTTGCCTAGATTCCAGCTGAATCTGGTATTTGTTTCATCTAAATCTCCAACCCTCAAAGGTGATGTTGTTTCAGGGTGGGGGAGAATCCACCCCCAAACAGCATCACTTTCAATTTTGTTTTAACCGGAGACCCCAGATTCTCCCTTTAAGGTGGATTTAATAGAAGAATCTGAGCTCCCTAGTTTAAGCACCATTGAAAGTGATGCTGTTTGGGGGTGGATTCCACTGGAGGTGTTTTGTGAGAGATGATGCTGACATTTGTTTGGTAAATGTTTTGCTGGGGGTGGTTTGTGAGAGATTTACATGCTTAATACCCACTTGCACTGGCTTGGAGTTGTTTCTCAGGCTAACAACCTACCTCATAGGGTTGTTGTGATTAGGAAATTAGGAAAAGAGTTGGTGGGGAGAGAGCCATGTATGTTTTGCTGGGAGTGGGAGGTGTTTTGTGAGCTGGTGCAAAAAATAATTGTTTGTTCATGGTGGAGGAGGGTGGCTGCCCATTCGCTGGGGAGGGGGGGCGCCAAACTTATGTTTTGTCCCCAGGCTCCAGTTTGCCTAGGTTCACCCCTGCACCAATGAGACTTGTCATTTCCAACTGCATAGCAGTCTCATGAGGCACTCCCAGCCTCATCCTTCTCTCCTCCATTGTAGAGGCAAGCCTTGCCCTGACCCTAATTCTCCTTCCCTCGCTCCCTCCTCTTTTCCTTCCCTTATCACTGCACACTGCTGTGATGAGAAGTGGTGAGGAATGAGGGTGCTCCCTTGCAACCATGTATAGACACCTCCACAACCCACTAATGCACAGGAGTGAGGAGGGAAGGAACTGCTTTGACTCCATACACAGAGCAAGGGAGTAGTAGTAGTAGTAGTTTGAATTTATACCCCACCTTTCTCTTCTATAAGGAGACTCGAGGTGTCTTACAAACTCCTTTCCCTTCCTCCCCCCACAACAGACACCTTGTGAGGTATGTGTGGCTGAGAGAGTTCCAAAGAACTGTGACTAGTCCAAAGTCACCCAGCAGCAATGTAGGAGTGTGGAAACACATCTGGTTCACCATTAAGCCTCTGTCACTCAGGTGGACGAGTTGGGAAACAAATCCAGTTCTCCAGATTAGAATCTACCTGCTCTTAATCACTACGCCACACTGGAAGATGGGTGCCTCATAATTTCATAGGTTAAATTCCTTGCCTTACTAGTCTATATCTGGGAAAGCAAACACCATCTTCCTGCCTCACCACATTGGATAGAGCAACAAGAAGGCAGCTAAAGTACACAAAAGTCCTGGGCTGGGCCTAGAGAAGTGTTCCACTTGTAGTGGCTCAGAATCATTGGTGTTGTATGTTCCATATCTGTGTTTGAAGAAGATCTAGAAGTATAGCAAGCTGAATATAAGAGGTCAGTGATGCAGCAGCAAAAAAAACGAATGCAGATTTGGGGTATATCATCAGAGGCATAACATCCAAATCACAAGATGTCATAGCCCCCCGGAATATCATCTCATTTGAGCATCGCCTTCTGTATGAAGTTTATTTTTATTTGCAAATAATTGAGAAGACAAAGAAAAGGAAAAGTAACTGGTAACAGTGAATAACTAACTCACGTTCCCAGCTAGCCACATCAAGTGAACCAATCAATGAGCCAGTCAGGTTATGCACTGGTCCGAACATTCTTGAAAACAAGCTCAAGCTCACTCCACTCCCGCTTCCTAAACCAAAACCTATTCAATTAAGACACTAAGAAACAGTCACATCTGGAGGAAAATAATGACGATGATCTCAGATCACCTAATTGGACTGGTGACCTTGGAGTAAAGTACATTGATCTCCAAACACTGACACCTGCCTTCTCAGCTATATGGAATGGTGAGAAGGAAAAAAGTATTTTAGTAGGCCTTTCAACGTTCAAGATGGAGACACTCTGGATATAATAAAATAATCATTCTCTAGTCACTCTTGGCCTGCCCAAGCAAGCACCACAGAGTCAGGGAGAGGCAGCTTCCAGCCCACTGAAGCCCATTCAGGCTGGGGAGGCAGCTTGTGGCCCATCCAGCTCCATACTGAGCAAGGGAGATGCCATCTGACTCCATATGGGCCGGGGGAAGTGGTAATCCCACCTAAGCTCTATGCAGCCTGAGAGAAATGACTTTCTATTGCATTGAAAAAGTACGGGAGTGGAATCTAGATGAGGAATTTCCATTGTTTGCAATTGTAGTCTGTTGTTGTTGTTGCTGTTGTTGTTGCTGTTGTTGTTGTTGTAGATTTCACAGCTGCCAGATCTTTATCTGGTTGTTGGCCTTCATTACAATTCGAGCCTTACCCAGAGGCCTAGGAAGTTGTAATGTTTCAGCGTAGTATTCGTGCGAATACCAGCAGGGCTGCCTTCTGAATTTGACAGATGTTAATTTTGTCAATTCGAAGATGTTTCAAGTGCTGCCCTAGTGTTTTTGGGATGGCGCCCAGAGTGCCGATTACCACTGGGACGACCTCAGCTGGTTTGTGCCAACTGAGGTCGATTTTATTATTGTTGTTGTTGTTGTTGTTGTTATTTAGTTTTGTATACCGCCCTCCCCAAAGGGCTCTGGGTGGTGCACAACATATTAATCTATACAATAGAGCATAATCTATTGCATAAAGTATGGTTTTAGACCTTTTCCTTTAATAGCAAGAAGATGGCCCCATGTCAGTCAGTATAACAGGGCCACTCACATACAAAGAGAAAGATTTGTGTTCAGCATTTGGCCAGCTTAGTTTTATGCACCTGGTAAAAATATTTCTTTTTTTCTCAAGCCTTCAGTTTATTTTGTTTTATTGCTTATATATAGCATCACTGTGCTGGTTTTATAATTTTTTACATTTTTTTAATTCGATATTTTAAAGTGTTGTTTTGCTACCCATCCCAAGTAGGATTGCCATCTTCCAGATGGTGGCTGGAGATCTCTTTGGATTACAGCTGATCTCCAGGTTACAGAGATCAGTTCACAAGGAGAAAATGGTCAATTTGGAAGGTGAACTTTGTAACATTATACCACAATGAAGGTCCTGCCCTCCCCAAGCCCGACCCTTAGGCTCCACTCCCAAAGTCTCTGTGTATTTCCCAACCCAGACCTAGCACCCTAATCACAGTTGATTTATTATTAATCTGTATTGTTGTTTTGGGGCAGTTTTATTAGTTTTGGTTTAAACATTCTTTTCAAGTCTGATCTAGAAAATGCCTGGAGAGCCTTTCAGGATTACAGTTATAGAGTAAATTTAAAAATAAATAAATAAATGCCAAAAGCCAGGAAAATCCCCAGCTATGCAAAGACAAAATGGATCTCAAGTTCATCATTCCCATCCCACTAACATGTAGAATCAGAACAATGACAAAATCCTGGCAGGCAGAGAGACAGATGCAAGTTTTCAGGCTGCTCAGTTGCCATTAAGGAAACGAAGTTATTTGCCAATTGATTCCCTTTGTTGAGTGGCATCATGGGAGGAAAGAAACTGGTGGAGGAAGAACTGTGTGTGCATTTACTAGCTCTGATTTCCAGTTCTCCACTAGAATCCTTTACATGTCAGAGGACTAACTCTTTTAGTATCACTTCACACTGTGCCTTGGAGAGAAACACAACTTACCGTGACATGCCTCTGAAGATGCCAGCCATAGATGCAGGCAAAATATTAGGAGCAAAAACTACCAACCATGGCTACACAGTCTAGAATATCTATAGCAATCAGTCTTTTAATATCCTTCAAATTATGAAAGATTAGTTAAGATTGGAGGACAGCATCTTCCAAACTTTAAGTCCCGTCCCCCCACCATAGTGGTTTAAATGTGAATTGAAGTTTAAAGCATCTTAATGTTGAAAGGTTTAAATGAGTGCCCTCTTACTGTTACTATTAATTTCCATCTTCATGAATCGTTCCACTCCTGTCAACGTGGCATAAATTTCCATCAATTGTATATGCAGCTTTAATAGTTCTAGGCTGTGCAAACAATCTGATGGTCTCATTTCCCCAAGTTAGTTTCCTGATATTTTTCATCAGCATATTTATTATGATTTTTCCAACTGAGGAGTAGAAGCACATTTTCTCTAGTAGGGACAGTCTTCACACTACTGCAATACTTACTGCAGTTGCCTTTAAAAAAAACAGTAGGCAAATGACACCAATTAAGAAAGTGCACTATTTTCATGTGTATGAAAACAGAAGCTAGCGAGGGTACTGTACTGTGGTCCACAGTAGACAAGAGTCACTGGAGGAGACAATATTAGAAAAAGCTGAAGGCAGCAAGAAAAAAATACCCAACGTAAGATGGATTGATTCAAGGAAGCCACATCCCCCAATTTGCAAGACCTAAGCAAAGCTGCTAACCATCGAACCTTTGGCAGTCATTAATTCACAGGGCTGTTACAAGTGACTTGATGGCACTTACCAGACACAGATAGTAAGTAACATTATGTAAGAGAATTAACAGCAGTTCATGAGGTAAATTAATTTTATGTACATCATAACATAACATTAACCTTTATTAGCATAATCAGACAACAAATATAAAATACAACGGTGATAGGAGCAAAGACCAAGGAAGAACCATAATACATATATGCTATTAAATACTCTCAACTATCTCCATAATAAAATATATTGGTTTTATGTACATCATATTAGGTATTACATACATATGTAAGTGTTCCCAACTTGCAACAGAATTATGGCAACACCAGCAAGTTGTCCTCGAGGCAGGTGAGAAACAAGGATGGTTTCCCAGTGCCTTGCTCTGAAGATGCTTCCTCAGTGGTCTTCCATCCAAGTCCAGAGCCTGCTTGACTTCCAATATCTGATGAGATTGATCCATACCAAGCTACCTTCTTTCCCTCTTAGTTATTACTCTCAACAAATTATTAAAATAAACTCTGTGAGTAATAACAAATTGAAAAACAACAAAGCACACACATCAGCTTAAAAGTTAACACACATGCTATTACATATGCCCCAACTGTTTGTTATAAAATGTACAAGAGACTAATAACCCCTTTTATTAAAATAGAAGCATGTACATCGTCAAAAAGATGTGACACGAGAAGAAAAGCTGTACTTTTAACAATTGAATTACTATTGTTGCATTATAAAGACCTAGGGGCCACAGTCATTTTCATCTGCTTTTATAGGATGCACATAGGAATAGGTCGGAACAAATCACTTGCACTTCTGTGACACTGCATCTACTAGTGGTACTCACAGCATTGTTCTACTACAGCCATATCTGTGATATGGGTGAAACCTGCAGAAGTCATATCTAAGTGAACACACCTAAATATTATCTACACGTATGTTTCTTTGGCTATTTTAATAGACTTATGGGTGCCTAAAGTTCTCTGAACACATGTTCATACATAGGTTGTTTATACTAATGTGCTGTACTATGAGACTACTCTGCAGTGCCTGCATATGATGATTTATATTCTTGCAGACAAAAATAGACAGTGGTCACAGCATTTGTGCCAAGTTACCTTGATCTTAAATGTGTGTGTATCTTTGTCTGTCTATCTGTCTGTCTGTCTGTCTGTCTGTCTATCTACACACACACACAAATATACATATTTAAATGTATGTATATTGCACGATGTCAAGGCCCTTGAAAGCATTAGTCAAGCGGCACTTGAAGTGCTGTGTACAGTTCTGGAGGCCTATGGACAGAATGGAGCAGGTACAGGAGAGACATCAAGGATGAACAGGGACCTGGAGACCAAGCTCTACAAGGATAGGCTGAGGGACTTGAGAATGTTTAATCTAGAAAAGAGCAGGTTGAGGGGGAACATTATTGCTCTCTCTAAGTATTGGAGAGGCAATCATTTAGAGAAGGCCATGGAGCTGTTCCTGTTGACTTGCAATAATGGGATAGGACTTGCAATAATGGGTTTAAATTATGGATGGACATTAGGACAAACATTTTTACAGTAAGAATAGTTCAGCAGAGGAATCGGTTGTTTTAGGGAAGTCATAAGCTCCTCCTATGTGGCAGTCTCTAAGCATCATTTGAATGAACACTTGTCAAGGGTGCTCTAGGCTGACCCAGCATTAACAAGGTGGTTTGTCTAGATCAGAGATCTGCAACCAGTGGCTCTCCAGATGTGCAGACCCCTGGTCTAGATGGCCTTTTATGATTCTATCTTCAACTATATTTATTTTTATTTCATTGTTACAGGACAAAGATCGCCATCTAAACATTTCTCTCTCCTGTAAACTCTGTTAAGGTATGCTATGCCTAGAAAACCACTTTACGTACATGAAGACTGAGCTCCTCATAGATGTTATGTATAATCCCTGTGACTGAAATGCAGTGCCCGCTGGACAAAGCCACAAAGAATATTCTAGATGGAATGACCCTTTATTGGCAGTCTGAAATGCTAAATGATCTAATGGGCCATTTCCATCTTTAATTTTTATTACTTTATGAACTACATGATGTCTCTGCTTAATGTTTAGGTGGGGTGGAGTACATGGCAGGCCTTTACTGCATTGCAATGTGCACATGTGAAGATAAACAGCGTTTGAAGTATAGCAGCTTCGTTGAACAGAAAAGTCCTTAAATTACAATCATCCTGGAAGCCAGTTTCCTTAACAAGTGGGCTATGTTTGTTTAAATTCATATTTCAGCCAGAATGACATTGTATCTAGAGTGTTTGCAGCTGAAGGGAGCTGGGGAAAAACACATAAATCCTGCTGGCTCCTTTGTTGATGCTCCTGGAAAATGAGAGCATAAAGACATTTGTTTTACCTTATTTAGGAGTATATCGAATCAGAACTTGGAATAAATTAGGCCACTTGACCTTTTTTGGTTAGTTTAGCCAATTTGCAATCCACCTATTCAATACAACCAACATAGCTTTCAACCATAATATTCAAACACTGCTGTCAAAACTCGTGCAGCCTAGCGTACGAAAAGGCATTAACATAATTTAAAAGTGCAAATACTGTGAAAACATATAACCCTTGGACTTACAGCAATGTAGAATCATAAAAAGCAATCCCAAGAAATGGGATAGTACACACATCTCATTAAAACTTCATGTACTCCTAAAAGACCTCCAAATTCATTTCTAAATAAAAATGATTTACACCATTTTTTAAAAAAAATCTAAAAATACTTAAACAGACTTTTAAGAACATATAATCACCAAGTTAACACTGAGAATGAATTGCCTGCTTTTCAAAAGCTCCTCATAGCACTACCTTGTATAGCTATTTCATGTGCAAATGTTAACAGCTCGTAAAGCCTTCCTTCATGCCATGAATTGCTTTACCTGTTGATTTGTTCAGATGAGCTGTTGCTGGAGGCACAAGAATAAACTAGGTCATATTTTTTTGTTGAACTGGCAACCCTGGAGATAATGGACTGTACCCAATGCATGCATTCCTCAGGTGCAAGGACTTCCACCTGTGAAGCACAATTTTTACAACTCTGCATTCTCATACAGGCCTGAACCGGCTACCCAGTCCTGTTCCTAGGGCAGACAGGACCCTCGGGGACAGGAATTCAGGGGACATTTCACTCTGCTGCAAGAAGTAGGGAACCACGAAAATCATAGTGTGCAGGTAGAAATCCTTGCACTTGTGGAAACACTGTGCTGGATTTATCCCAATATATTAACCTTCCAAATGTAGAGAACCCTAACTAAGAATGGGCAACCAGTTTGCTTTCATACATTACTTTTAAATTACATGTCATTGGCTGAACAATGACTGGATCTTCCCAGTAACTGTTTTAAAAGGTAAATTGCAGAAATAGGAGTTCAGAGATAGGGGTGTACTCCCAAAAAAGTTGTTATATATTCAGATTTGGGCTCGAGGCAACAGAGGAGCTATTAATCATGATTGCTATTGGGGGGGGGGTGTTAGGACATTACTTGTTTGGAATTCAAATCAGTGGGGATGTGGTTGGGTCAGAGTTTGTGACCATTATTTTCAAAGGGAGATACAAAGATCTGGGGCTGCTGTTTGTTAAGGAGCTGGAGCGGCTGTTTTTCAACAAGATCACCAAAATTGCAGCAGACTGGGTGCTGCTGGGCCTGCAGAAAACCTCCAGGTTTTAAGTGAATTGGTCAAAGGAGTTGAATTCTGTGGGCCTCGGAACAAGGTACCACATCTTACGGTTTTCCTTGCTTTAGTCCTTGCGAAGAACCAGAGGGTTCCGCCCCCCTATAAAGGAAAGAGAAAAAAAGAACCGCAGTTAACTGAGGCTTGTGTGGGTTCATAATAATGACAACCCTGGATTTATATTACTGTTCCAGGAAATCACTGTACCAACCTGAACCATCCAAACCCACAAATATCTTTGGCTCAACAATTGTGTCATGCACACCTCTATTCAGAGCATTGTAGCTTCCTATTCCCTTTACTTCCCTTTTGCTCCCAAACTATTTGGCAGAGATATCATCAAGAACAGTAGTACAATCATGCCTTTTTTAAAAAAATGGTACTCACTACTACAGAGTACTGATCCTACTACAGAGTACTGTCCGAAGGATCACCAGCCAAAGAAAGGGAAAGGACCTTCAGGAACAAACTATGTGGTATCTTCAGTGGGCGAGGGAAATTGGCATAACATTCTACATGAGTACTCACACCTTTTTTACAGAAAAAAATCACTGAATACAGCTACGTTATGAGTTTTTAATAGTAAGGGTCCATTGTTAATAGTAGGATATAAACTGCAGGAATTCTTGGAATGGGGTTGAAACTTTAATCACATGCCCCCTTGTCTCTTTCTTACCTCTATATACCTTTCCCTTATTTTAAGAACACTTTGTCTGCATAGCAAAACACTCTTTGCTCTGTCCTTGCCTAATCCCATAAGTTTTCCCTAGTTCCTCTGTCCTGCCAACCCTACTACCTTCTCTTCTTTCCACTCTTGGGTGACTTGCCTGGATTATCTTTTGGAATTTGACATCAGCTTGCTCCTGTTTTGCTGCACTCTTCCTTTGGCTGGGCCCAACCAGTCGCTGAAGAAAATCCCATCCTGCAAGATTCATCTCTTGTGTCTCTCTCTTCTAATGGGCCTTCCAATATATAATAGTGTTTGGCTTTATCCCATATAAACTTTTGTTTAATTTCCCTCTTACAAGCTGCACTGTTGCTGAACAAGCTGCGATGAAAATTAGTTCTTGGCACTAGGCAGTTCACAATTTAAATTTTGTTCTATTACTACAGAGAAACACAATTACCAGATACACATTTCCAGGACATCTCCCATTCAGGCACAACCGGACTCATATCTATTTAGTTCAGTATCATTGCTTAATGATTTCCCTTACAATCAGACTCTTACATCTTTGTCTATAATATCCCTGCCAACAGATATTGGCAATATATTCAATGGAGAATAGTGCATTTTTTTCTCCTGTTATGCTAGCAAGTGAAAGAATTTGTTGTTGCACTGTTATGCTAGCAAGTAAAATGTTCACAATAATATTACAGTTAGCTGACAAAGTTCATCTTATCTCATTGTTCCTTTGTTGTAGGTAAGGATTGTAGGCAATCAAACACAGCCATAGATTTGAAAAAGGGGAAGAAGTTAAGCATATATGAAAGGATCATGTTTTAATTCCTTAAGAGGTTTTTCTGTGGCTGACTATTCTGTCTAATTTGCTCATTCAATAGCAACTGGGTCAACCCAAACATTCTGGATAACAAACAAGTCAAATTAGTATAATTAGTAAAGCATATGTTGCACACATATGTGCACTACATGCAATTTTTACTGCATGTAACAAGAAAAGGGTGAATGGGGAAAAAGATAAGTAAAGAGAAGGATTAAAAAATTGTTTGGGGAATGTATAATTTGTGTAAATCTTCAGAATCTTTAAATATATTTAAAACAAAACAAGACACAAAGTAGAAAGTAAAGGAAACAACTCTACCTCATTAGTTAAATCTGATTTCAGGACAGTTTGGGAGTATTTTTCATACAACCAGTTTTTCTTCAAAATTATCTGCCAAGATAAATTTACAGCCCTATGGAAAGATATGTATCATCGGTAGGCAGATGCTTTTATGGTAGAATATATCCAGGCTTAACTTCTAAAACCAGAGTTATGATACTCAACCTTCCTTGAATGCATTTATCCTTAATAATTAAAATATGAAGCCATTTTGAGGTCACTTAGTAATGAGAATAATGCACTTATAGCACAATCCTGATCCAGGAGGAGATAGGGATGGTGTTGCTACCATGCCGCCATGCCACTTCCAGAGACCTGAAGAAAAGGCAGAAGAAACAGCTGCCCAAAAGCCCTCCATAGTGGAAAATTGAGTTATACCATCCAAAAGGGTTCCCCGCCATCAGCGTTCCCAAAGCCCAGTGGGAGCCAACTAACATTGATTCAATCTCCGGGAATGTCCTTGGAATGTTCCCAACAGTGTCAGACTACAAATTAGACCAACACAGCTCTGGAAGTAGAAGCCAGAAGCAGGCTACCTCCCTGTTTACCCTCCTGGAAGGTGTAAGTGCCACTTATACCAGCTGGGAGAGCAAATGTGTCAGCAGGAGTCCATACTGCTTCCTATGGCCATTCCATCTCTTTATCTGGATTGGGCTGTTAGTATACTCAGTGGAGCTTGGTATAATGTTTACTTCACAAGATTTGAGTCAATTGTTTTATTAAAAGGGGATCACAGGACAGAGTCTCAGTACATTCTAGTACAAATGAATGTGCTATCATGATTTTATTTCTTTACTCCATTTATATTTCACTTTTCTCATCAATATGTAAGATAATTACAAAAATTAACAATAATACAATAAAAACTATGACATTTGAATCAGGGTGAGTAGGGTTCAAAGCACCACTCATTTACCTGAGTTATCTTAGAACCCATCATTCTTCCTTAGCCTGATCTACCTCACTGGCCATAATCAAATAATCAATAAAAACAACACAGCAAAACTAACATCACGGTACCATTAAATATCTTGTTTTAAATAGTGGGGGTAGTTCTATATATACGACAAGAACATGTACATAGCACTGCCTCAGATGTCAGAAACTATGAAGGAAGTATCTGTGTGCATCAGATAACCATGTTTTCAGGGACTCCCTCCATTGAATCACTGCAGAACACTCTTAGGAGTGAAATGGTAGTCTGAATGGATCTTGTGAATGTATATCATTTAAATTGGGAACATTAAGACTATCTTTTGAAAACTTTTAACTTCAGTTATTTAATGGAAACATACGGTCCCCCAGAATATGGCTTTACTAAGTATATTTCCATATACATTTACGTGCACATTTCTCCCTTGCTCCTTATGGAGAACACTAACAAATGCCACAGATATGCAGGAAACAGTTTGCAGCTGAGACAAGTTTAGCACATTTCCTACAGGTTCAGCCAGAGGGAGAATCTTTCCTGGCTCCCTTGATAGAAATTATGCCTTTGAACCACAAGGGTTTCCTCTTGAATACTGGCTGAAAATGTATGGGGGCCAAAGTCCAGCCACACCCACCAGACAAGGGACTCTGCTAATTGGTTAAGACCTCTTTAATGTCTGGCCACCATTTGGCAGACCCAAGAGGCAGCTGCAGCACTCATCTCAATTTATAAGACACTCTTGATTAACACCATATTTTAATACAAGGCCAAATCAAGTTTTAGCAGAGCCAAACATCTGTATTTGCACATTCCTTTGGAGGAACCCTGTCCTTTCAATTGCAGAATTTATTTGCTCTCAAGCTTTCTTGGAGAACACATGGTGTAACCTGGCTTTTGTTCTTTTCCACAAAAAATACTCTACAATGAATGCTAGAATCTGCAGCTCCAGATTCTTACTGGCACTTTTCAACCTTCAGTTCTCAGTGAGCAAACCACTTTCGGCATCAGAGTAGTTCCAATTACTCCAGGGGAATTCTCAGGTTTATCCACTGCTTTTATAAATGTTTCACAGAGCAGAGTCAGCACATTGCTAACTTTCCTATCTTATGCCATTATCCCCATCAGTTCTATATTAAACAGACTGTATTTTCCCTTTAACAAACATTTCCCCACCATTGCTATTATAATTGGTTTTTTCCAGCTTCATCAGATTTCCAGTTGACAGAATTGCCTGGTCAGTGATTTTCTGTTAGCAATAGTAACAGTTTGTTATTTTCTGAGGAGACAAAACCAAACATTAACTGATAGTTTCTAAAACTTTCATCAGACTCTTCTGTAACAAGGTTGGCACCATGAAAAGATATTCTGGTGGAGAATCAGTGTGATGTAACAGTTAGTGTTTGACTAGATCTAAAAAAAATTGGGGTCACACTCCTGCTTGCTATAAAGCTTACTGAGCCAATAATTTCCTTTCAACCTAATTTACCTCACAGGCATATTATAAGGATAAAATTAGGAAGAGGGCATTTATATACGCTGCCTGAGTTCCTTAAGAAATGGCAAAATACACATTCACTTAAATAAATAAATAAAATCCAAACCTGGGGTAGATTCAATCAACCTCTTCCTCCAGTGGGACAGCCACTTAAGTTGGAAGAAAGCTGCTTAGACTGGAGGAAAACTTCAAACCTAGCCCAAAGGAAAGATGGGGGATGAATATTTCAACTAGTAAACAAATAAATGAGTATATTTTGTTCAGTAGAATGATAACATGGGGTAGAATTCACCTCACTGTATGCTAGGGAGCCTTTTGCTTTTCCCTCCCAGGTAATTCTCAAACTAATAGTAGACATTTTTTTTAATGAAATACAATTTGTCTATGAAACAGAGTATCCCAATGTTCCTTTGTAGTCTACCATAACAGTGGAGTTTTCTGGATGTTTTCTAGGCTGTGTTCTGGATGTTTTCTGGATGTTTTTTCGGCTATGTTCTTTACTGATGTGCAATGATGAGGAAATCAAACACACACTGGTACTTCGTATAACCAACCATAGCATCTTCCACAATATGGATTGTTCCCAGGGAGATATTCAGACAAACAGATCATTAAACGAAGGGTTTCTTGAAGGGTGAAAACCACAGACCTAAGTAATAACATGGTTGAACCAGCAGGAGGTGCTTGTGAAGTCCAAAACAGCTCTTGGTGACTTCTGAAAAGGCATTGACCTTATGGACACAGAGGCTTTCAACATGGGAACTGCAACAAAGAGGTCTAATTGTTCAGATGTAATTTTTCACTTAATTCTTCTGCTGCCAGAGAAAATACAGCAGAACAAGCTTTCCTTTGGCACTAGGGATTCACTTGAGAGAACTTGTACATCCGTCCCCTTCCTTTCCATTCAGGATTTCAAACAACATTTTAACCTGTTTTCTAATACATTAATCAGAGTTTTTAAACCTGATCATTAGTTTTCATTCCCATGGTTAATAACCAAAATAAATTTTGAATGAAAAAAAACCCATCGTGCTACACTTTATCTGTTTTAATATTAACATCATTCTTGAGTGTTCATTGCTGGAAACTATCAAGACGCTTATGAACTATGGCACCCCTATACCAGGTATGTTGAGAACCAGTCAAACGTTCAGTGGTCTGAGTCTTCCTTCACATGAAAACTGTGCCCCACCTCCTTGCTTCCATAATGTTGTTTGATGTTTGGCTCAAATACTGTGCTGAGCACCTTTGTAACTTATGCATTCATGACACGGTATTCTTTACTTTTTTGTTCTCCATAACCATATGTGTCAATATGTGTGGCCAGTATTGACTACATCAGTGATTTCCAACCAGGGTTCCGTGGTACCCTGGGGTGCCGTGAGCATGTCCCAGAGGTACCGCGGCAATGCTACCAGCCCCCCTCACTGGGGTGCCAGCAAGGACATGGAGCTGGCCCAGGGGGCAGGACCTGCTGCAAGGTCAGCAGCCACTTTCCGCCCCACAGTGCTTCCCTTCACCCTGGGAGAAGGTGGGGGGTGGCAAGCAGGGACTCTGGGAGGGGAAGGTGGGGAGATGGCAGGGGTACCGTGAGATATGAAGAGTGAGGTCAAGGGTACCATGACGTTGAAAATGTTGGGAAACACTGGACTACATGCTACCAAAAAGAAGCTTCTTCTGGTCTGTTAGCACTTACAAATGAAGCTCCTTCTTTGTACATTGTTCTTGAAGAGCCAGTGTGGTGTAGTGGTTGAGAGCAGGTGAACTCTACTCTGGGGAAGTGGGTTTGATTCTATACTCCTCCACATGAGCAGCAGAGTCTTATCTGGTGAACCAGATTTGTTTTCCTTTTCCTATATGCCTGCTGTATGACCTTGGTCTAGTCACGGTTCTTCAGAACTCTCTGAGCCCCACCTACTGCACAAGGAGTCTGTTCTGGGAAGGGAAAAGAAAGGAATCTGTAAGCCCCTTTGAGTCTCCTTACAGGAGAGAAGGGGGGTATAAATCCAAACTCTCTTCTCCTCCTTCTCCTCCTCCTCTTTATCCAGCAATACATTTATCTCTGATAAGCTTAAAAAAGGGAAAGTAGCTTGGGGCTAGTGAACAGCACAGGTAAGGTCTATCACACATTGTGAATTCTCCTGAATTCCTGTACATGTAGTATCCTATTGGGATCACTACTGTGGTATGTGTAGGCAAAGAATGTCAGCACTAATTTTCTGACCTGAAATAGTCTCAGATGGTGTTATGCTTGGTCTGCTGAAGAAACACACAGGTTTACATGTGTGTTTCCACACATGTAGTGGGTCAAACGGTACACTCCCCAGAAACATTGTAAGTCCAGAAAATAGTCAGCAAATTCAAATCTCTTCATAGTTTTTTGACTGCCAAGAACATAGCAACCTAGAGCCAAACCAGATGTGACACACTGGAATATCAGTGGTTGGATAACCAATTTTTCCTTGCTTCATAAAAAGCAGCTGCAGAAGTGGGTGCTAATTCTTTTCTACAGCATTTTTCCCAACCTCAGATGGGCTTCTGGAGTTAAAGTCACCCCTTTTTTTGAAATATACATATTGCTTTTTGTGTGCTTTCACACATGCTGAATAATACACTTCCAATTCGCCTTCAATGCACTTTGCAACAGCAGTTTACTGTGTGAAACAGCAAAGCATCTACCCAAACTGGACCCAGAGAAGGCAAAATTAGCTTTAAAGGGATTCCAGAAAGAAACAATTCCCATTCTTGTAGTCTCTATATAACAGGGTGGATCTTGGAAAGGGTACGGCAAAATAAATTATTAAGAAACTGTAAGTGTAAACACAAATTATTGACTGTTGTGGGTTTTTCAGACTGTGTGGCCATGGCCTGGTAGTCTTAGCTCCTAACATTTTGCCTGCCTCTATGGCTGACCCCTTCAGAGGCACATCATGGTAAGATGTGTTTCTATCCATGGCAAAGTATTCAGAAAAGCACATCTTATTGTGACATGCCTCTGAAGATGCCAGACAAAGATGCGACTGAAATGTTAGGAGCTAAAACTCCCAGACCACGGCCACATAACCCTGAAAAATCCACAATAACCAGTTAATTCTAGCTGTGAAAGCCATGCAACAAATAACTTTATTGTATACAAAATAAAATAAAAAGAAATAAAAATGTAAAGAATCTACACTAAGCACCTGAGGATTGATTTACTAAGCAATCACATATGCACAGACACACACACCCCAACAACAACAGCGTGCACTTCATGAAAGGGAGAAAGGAAGAAATTGTAAGTTTTAGTGAAGGGACAGACAACCTTACATCTGGGGCTTGATATGTAGAGGAGTCCGGTAGTAGATATAGTTAAGGTCCATGGAGCAGGGCAAGAAGCTGGCAAAGCAAGGAGGAAAAGCCTGTGAAGGGCAGCAGGGGTTCTCAGAACAAAACCAGAGTTCTGATCAGCAAAGATCTGGACTGGAGATCTGAGGAATCATTTGCTGGGTCTGTGGATCCGTCTTTCATCGACAAAAGGATCCCAGGGTAGATGGAAAGTTACCATTCTGACTCTGAATTGGGTCAAAATAAAACATTTAAATCTCACTGACTGGTGAAATGCTGTCAAACTTTGGCAGGAAACATTGGAAATTGATTAGGCTATTGTAGACCAAATCTACATGGGCACAAATATGATTTACAGGCTTTAATTAGGTTGAAGTGAACTGGATCTGCATGAAAACAAACGTCTAGGTGAGGCAATATAACGACTGAAATAGGAAAAAGGGCAAATTGATGACTGGAGTGAGTGAAAAAAGAAAAACTGGGAGTTGGTTAATGAAATAGCAACGTCTTTAGGATGGGAATGTCAGGATATTGAGTGGTGTCTCTGTTGAAAAACAATATGCCACTGAGCTGGGGAAGGTTGCATTTGTTCTGCTTTCCTTGCTGCAACACCCTTCCTCTTAATTCCTGGGAATTTCCAATGTCATGGCTGAATCCAGAGTCCTTTTTTGAGACTGCCCAATTTTCAAATGTTGTGAAACTTAGGCTGTAAAAGGGAGTACCTATTAAAGTCCATAATAACATATCAACTATACTGTATAAGGGGTCTTGGCTGGAGGGGGTGTCATGCTCACAAAACTTCCATACCCCTAATCAGAAGAAAATTGTTCTTTGTAATGTGTAGTCAAGAGCCCAGTGGTACAGAGGGGTAATCTGTAGTACTGCAGTGAAAGCTCTGCCCATGACCTGAGTTTGATCCCAGTGGAAGTCGGTTTCAGGTAGGCAGTTCAAGGTTGACTCAGCCTTCCATCCTTCCGCGCTTGGTAAAATGAGTACTCAGCTTGCTGGGAGTAACGTGTAGACAACTGGTGAGGGCAATGCCAAACCACCTCATAAACGTGATGGCCAGTGAATGTCATGACCTAAGAGCTGGCCTTGCCCGCATAAGTCTTGACTCACCTCACATTAGAGCCTCACATACTTTTTACATTGCAAGAATCTTGTTAACATGGGAGTGAATTACAAAACTGAACATACATCCAAACCAATGCAGATTGGGTGTTTACGTCTCATTTAAACAAAGCTAGTTAGCAGTAGGATTTCTGTTAAAAGGAGACAGTGACTGAGACTAAATGAACCCTTTTATACATGCTAAGCAATACCTATCATACCTCCATTTAATTAAGTTTCTTTTTTATCTTACTGTGCAGTCCCTAATTCAGGAGGAAGGTTTTCATTCAGCAACTCTATCATCTAAATATGAGGGAAAGACCCTGTACAGTCCTCTGCTGTTTAATCATCTTAACCTGTCACTGCTGCTTTCTGGTCTTGTTTATCAGTTACAAGGCTTACAATGATTAACTCTAATGTAATTATGTCTATCACTAATAATGATAATAACAGGATCTAAATGACAGCTTCATAGACCCTAATTGGATCAGATGAAATACTTATAATTATTAACTTCTAATCGTTGTTCTCATTAAGCCACAGAAGGTAATCCTACAGCAAAAACAGTCTTGAAATAATGAGATTCAAAGATATTTCCAGGCAAGAGATTTTTAAGCTGCTGTCTTTAAGAAATTAACTCTTGAATCTGCAGTGCTGTGAAATGTCTTCTTTGCTGCATTGCAATTTTGAATGTGTTTGTAGAATGTGGTTGAAACAGATGGCAAAATCTGCAAGGCAGATGACTGTTCAAAGTTGCCTTGTACTGAACATCTATCTAGGCCAGTTACAACAACATTCCAAGGTCTGGGAAAATGTCTTTCCCAGCACTGCTACAGGGATCCTTTAACTGGATGTTCCAGGGACTGAACCTGCCATCTTGTACATGCAAAGAAAGTGTTCTACTATTGAGCTATGGACTCTCAGATTGCCATTTGCAGGTACACCACAGTCAGTGTATGTAGTATAATATTTCAATAGGAATGTCCAACTCAGTTGTAAACAAAAAGCTATCAACAGACCCTTCCACACATGTAGAATAATGCACATTCAATACACTTTCACAATTGTTTGAAAGTGGATTTTTATATTCCACACAGTAAAATCCAGTTTCAAAGTGCATTGAAATTGAATTGAGAGTGCATTATTCTGCATGTGTGGAAGGGACTTTGATATGCTCCAAACCAGAATAGTGTAGGGTTTAGCACAGTGGTGGGATCCAAAAATTTTAATAACAGGTTCCAATGGTGGTGGGATTCAAACAGTAGTGGCGCCACACACACGCACCTCCAGTCCCTATTAGGCAGGGAGGTTGCTTTAGTAACCCCTTCTCAGCACTCAGAAAAAAATAGTAACCACTTCTAGAGAAGAGGTGAGAACTGGTTGGATCCCACCTCTGGTTTAGCATTGTGCGCCAGGATTAGACTGATCCTAGAGAAATGTATACTCAGGTGATTTTGAACCAGTGATTCTCACTCTCTTGCTGTCTCAGCCACCAAAGCACACCTCACAGCACTGTTGCAAGAATAAAATAGAAGAAGAAACCATATAAGCTATCCTGAACTCCTCAGGGGAAGAATAGGTTTTTTTAAAAAAATTGGCAGATTATTTATTTATTTAAGATATTTGTATGCTTCCTTCCCTCCAACGTAGGGTCCCTAAAATGGCACACGGTCGAAACAATGTTAAAATTATATATATATATATATACATATATATATATATATATATATATATATATATGTATGTATGTATGTATGTATGTATGTATGTATGTATGTATATATATATACACACACACACACACACACACATACATACACACATACATACATACATACATATACATATATACATACATACATACATACATATATATATACATATATATATACATACATATATATATGTAAAAATATTTATAATTAAATAAAACATATCAACACAAATTCATACAAACAAACAAGGTGGAGGACCAATAAGAACACAAACACCAAAACAATACCAAAACACCAAACAATACCCCCCCCCCCGAAAAAAGTCTTTACATACTAGTGAGGAAGACAGACAAATGGGAAGGGATTTCCAAAGCACCATGATTAAGATTTCTCACGCAGCTACACATCTAACTACACATCAGGTAACTGAGGCACCCAACGCAGGGCTTCTGAAGATGACCAGAGTGGTTGGGTAGATTATCAGCATATATTTAATTTCTTCTCTTCACATCTGTTATTCTGTTTTCACTTAATTATGTCATGCATCATTTAAATGGGAAAGATGGTGTGCAGGGTTTTGGCCACTGTTCTGCCAGCTTAACGTAAGAGGACATTTGGTATACTTGTTCCTTTTAAAAAGTGTCTCAGGGAACTGCAAAGCAATCTCCATTCGTTGAGTGAGATGTGACACCTTTCAAGAAAGTGCAACATCTGTTTTCGAAAAAGACATCTGCTGGGGAAGTGAAGAAAGCTGCTTACAGATAATGAAGAAATAATTAATTACAAGGGGCAATAGAATAAGATTAGAATCTGCACATAATTAGCTGTACTTAAGATGCCAAAACATGTCTTGAGAATCATAATGAGTTATTAAGAATTCTTGGCAATTCCTTAGAACGCAGGCAAAAGAAGGTATCGCCATCTGTTTAGAGCGTCTGTTGGGCAAAGGGCTGTAATTCTGCAGTTGATATTTGCCAAGAAAATGCTGGAATGCTTTTCTGATAGTTCAAAATCCCACGTCAACCCAAGGGAAAAAAACTGGTATGGAAAAATATACATTTGTGAGGATGAGCTTTGCATAGCTACAGATCATTGTCACAGTGTGCCAATGTGGAAACATTTTCACCTTTCACAAGATTGTGGGTCTTTATAAGGATCCATGTTAAAATACTTAGCACTATGAATGGTGCTACATACAGGTTTTGACAGCAAACGTTATTCCTTTACTGTTTTGTTTGCAGAAAGCATTAGAAAATTATAAATGATAATTGGTTGTCAATGATAGAATATGAATGCATATGAATAAGTAGTGTATTCTAAATATTTATCATGGAACAGCATTTTCAGTGTTCAGATCATTTCACATACATTATCTGGTGGTAATCCTTACGATATGCCTGTAAAACAGACCAGCATTATTTCCATTGCGGGTGGGGGTCTATAGCTGAGACAGTAGCTTGACTAATGTCATCTAGTAAGTTTGTGGCAGAAGAAATATTTTGATGGGACATCTCCTTTATCACAGTTCTTTTAACTACTATGTTATGTATATGTAAATCAAGGCAACATGATTTTAAAATGTAAAATGAAAACTACTTGGTTTGCAGTGGGGTTGCTAACTCTGAGTTGGGAAAATCCTTGAGATTTCGAGAGATGTCTGGGTAGAACAGAGTTTAGGGTGGGGAGGAACTTCAGCAGAATATAATGCCACATAGACCACCCACCAAGGCAGCCATTTTCTCCAGGGGAATTGATTTCTGTAGTCTAAAGATCAGCTGTTTTGCAGCAGTTCTTTATGGTCCACCTGGAATGCTGCTATCAATTTGCCATATAATGGTAGAATGGCCTTTTAAGGACTAGATAAGGAAGTAGATAAGGACTAATAAAATCATAACCTTGTTGATTCAGAGCAGAGCCAAGTGTAGGCCTATTTTCCTGATACACAGGCCCTTTCCACATGGTGGAAAGGGCGCCCCTCCACCGGCAGAAATTATGCCGGTGGAGGGGAGGGGACCATTCACACAGGAGCGTGCGAGCAGCCCCCGCAGAGGCCGACGCAGAAGAGGCAGCTCCACATGGAGCTGCCTCTTCTGCATCCCCCCTCCACTCACCTCGTCCTCCAGCGTCAGTCTGGAGGGCTGCAGAGACCTGCCCATGTTGCCCTCCGACCTCCAGGGGTTGGAGGGCAGCGTGGGCGGGTCTCAGCAGCCCTCCAGACCGACTGGAGGGCGAGGTGAGGGGGAGATGGGAAAGTGGCGCCTTTGGCGTGGTGCTGTTCGCACCATGCCAATGGGAAGGTGGTGCTTTCCAAAAACCTCCCTCGGGAAGGGTGGTGGAAAGTGGCACCTTCACGCCACTTGGGACCGCACAGGGCGGCACTGCTGCATTGCAGCAGCGCTGCCTGTGCAAACAGCTCCCCAGGGATTGTGTTTTTCCATCCCTGGGCCACTGTTTTTGACCCCGTGTAGAAAGGGCCTAAGTTAGATCCAACCATCTTTTTTACACAAAGTAACTCAATTCCCTTTTTACCACAGCCCTGTTACACTTTTGTTTTATCTGTGAAGGCTTCATGATCCTAAAATGGACTTGCTAGTGGTCAAGCAAGTTTTTTTAATCCCCTTTTTACTAGAGAAAAGCTGGTTGGATCCAGTCCACTTATTCCATTGGTATTACTATGTTATGTGTGGGGTTTACTTGATATGAGCTTTCAAGTTGAAGAGGATTTTAAAAATCACACATAAGTAATTACTCAATGGTTCTGTCGAAACATCCTCAGTGAGACAAAACCTTTTAAATTCTACATGACATCTGTTACCTTTTTTACAAGACAGGAACATGCCCAGCCACTCTACCATAAAGTTGTTCAACACAAAACCGTATGGATCAGTTATTGTTAGAGATAAAAAGGCTGCTAAGAAGTGAAGCAGCCTCACAGAAATATATCAAAATTGTTCTTCTTCCAGAAAGTGTAGAAAGGATGGCTGGAGAATGTATCCAACCATTTGTTTATAATGAGGGAAAGACACTTTTGATTTCAGAAGTGAAGAGCGACTCTTTCTGCCAATTTCCTCTTCCCGTTGCAGACCTCTGCTTTACCCCCTGAGAGCACACTGGAGGACTCAATGGACTGCAGCCGGGGTCATTTTAAAAATTCCACTCTACAAGCTCAGCACCACAACCTGACCTTAATGGATAAAAGGCAGTTGATAAAATCATAGGCCTGATACATGTGATCAAATTGCTTCAGTTTCTCTTGTGATTATCATACTTGTCATTTCACTGGCATACAACAAATCTGAAACTGGAAGGGGTTGTCAAGCAATTGGCAGGCTGCCTTACACAGCAGTGGGTCAAGACTTGGGGGGTCAAGACTTACGCAGGCAGCTGGCCAGCTCTTAGGTCAGCTGAGGTAGATAATTCAAGCAGAAGATGGAGGAAGCAAGGACTGTTGTGGATGGGGGGAAGGTAATTGTAAGCCTCTTGGAGACTCGTTTTCTTAGAGAAATGGGGCAGGAGAGGAAAAGGTGTTGAGGAAGAGAGAAGGGTGCACTCAGGAAGCATTGTATCTAGCCCTGGGGTAGCATTTGAATACCTTGCTTTGACAAAGATCTGGAAATAGCAGGAGAATGAATGAAAGATATGAGGATATGTTTGAAGTGAATGCTAAACACACCATCATATCTTTAATTCATTCTCCTGTTATTTCCAGATCTTTGTCCTAACAAGGTATTACTTTATTGTTTCTCTAAGGTTTTTCTTCATAAATCTTGCATGACATACAAGATGCCAACCTCCAGATGGTGCATGGTTCTCCTGGAATTACAACTGATCTCCAGACTACAGAAATCAGTTCCCTGAATGAATATTTACTTGGGAGGTTGGAATCTGTGGCACCAGGCCCTCCTGAATACCCCCTTGCCCAGGTTCCACTACAAAATCTCCAGGAATTTCCCAAACCAGAACTGGCAACATCTATTTACCATTTCAAAATCTCTTCCCATTTGCACTCTATCCATGGCAGATTTTGGGGAGGCAATCACTGTATATCCAAATGTTTATCCTGGACAGCAAAACTTAAGTGCTCCCAGGCCATGTCAAGATAGTAGTGAAGCGGGTTTTTAAGACTATGGTGGCCCAGTGTGGTGGATTAGGACCAAAGAAGACTGTTTAAATCTCAGCTCACCTTGTACCCTTTTGGCCTCCATTCCTTCTTATAAAATATGGTCATCACCTATGTGAGTGTTGTGGGGATGAATGAGGTAAAGGTCATAAAGCACTTTGCACGCCAAAAAAAGGGTTACGCATGGAGCAATAACTACAGACAGGTAGCCCGTAAGCAGCCATTTATTGCATGGTTGCAATCCTAGACTCTCTGTTCCCAAACAGGCTGTTTCATAAAAAAATAGTGTTTAGATTCTCAGTTTGTTCTTCATTCCCTAGCTTAGGATAATGTGTCCTACGTCCTATCCAGTACCAGCTGATGCAATGAATCCACACTGGAGATCTACAGCCGATAAAACTAAAATTTAAGTGTCTATAAACCTAAATGGCTGGTGGCACAGTCTTTCCAATAACAAGACAACAATAATGAGGCTTTCTTCCCATTAAAGTATTCACTGTAGGGGAATACATCTTGACTTAATTCTATACTTTTAAACTGAAGAGTGAACTCACAGCAATATGGCATGTGCCCCGTGTTATGGGCAGAAGCCATCAATTTGTTATTCTTGTAAAAAGCCCAAGAGTACGGCATAGGACATTGACTAACTGAAACTAACTAAATAAGTCTAGCCGTTTCTAAAAATAGCTTCGTACCCAGCCATGGAAAACAGAGCTATTTCACACATAGTCTCCTTGAACGTCTCAGACCATAAGAAGCAGAGATGGAAGGAGAGAGCTACTCTCCAAATTCCATTTCCCATAAACCACAAGTACTAAAAATTTCAGGCCATTTGGCATGCCTACACGTGTCTTATCTCTTCAATCAGCACCAAATGATTCAAGCTGTGAGCTTTGTCCAGGTTTTGAATACTGCCCCACTACATATTGCAGCAGCAAGCAAAACAAAGGTCATGTGGGCAGCAGGGATCTTATTCACTAAAAGTATATTCTACATGACAATTGGGCTGAAGTTGCTGAGATAGTTCTATTTCTTCTGCTGATGATGGTGCTGATAACTAACACCAGGAGTTTGTTTAACAGATGGAACAGGAAACTGAAGCTGGACGCAGACAAGACAGAGGCAGTGCTGGTGGGGTAGACAGATTTCCTATAGTGAACCTATCTATTTAGGCTAGACAACCTGACTATTTGTGATCAAGTGAAGGGTTTTGGGGTGCTCTTTGTGTTTTAAATAGGGCCCTATTTCCAATTGTATAGAGCGTTTCCTATTATTTACATTTTATTTAAAAGTTCTCCTCCCTTTCCCGAATCCCAAGATTAGACACTATTTGGCTGCCCTTGAAGGTAATTTGGATCTGTCAACTTATGAAAAATACAGAGGACAAATTTTGGTATGTGATAAAGGATGAACCCACAGGTTGCCTCTTTGTTTACACGTGCCACTCAAGGTACTAATTTATACTTTTATAAGTTTTTCATTTATTTGGAGCCAGGTAGCTGAAAGATTGCCTATCCCTAGATAGACATGAGTGTCAATTTAAGCCTGTTTGTCACTATTTCTTGATGCCTTCCTCCTGGAAAGTCCATTTGATCACAACTGAACCATCCGACTTTTTGATGGCTGTACCCACTCTCTGGAATGGGTTATCAGAGAAGCACCTACTCTAGTACAACCTGTTCCAACAAGATTTTTCAGGATGATGTTATTTTTAATTGTGCTCTTGTTATTTGTGACCAAAAAATATTGGGTGTGGTTTCTTATGGTATTTGTTTCTAAGCCACTGTTTTTACTGTTGCATTTCATTGTATTAATGAAAGTCATTTTGAATGCAGAAAGATATTGGGTACAGTATGATTTTTGATACAAACTTTTGATTTTTTTGAATAGGACAACTTTCAGAGGCTCCTTAGAACTGCAGAGCGAATAGCTGCATCTGATATGCTCTGAAGATATCGGGGTGGATTCTATCAGTTGTTCTGGAGGATTGAAAGTGTGGGGTCAGGACACACCACCACCCCATGTCATAATCCCAGCCAGCATTAGGGCCCCAGGAATTTTGCACACATCTTGAATTTCATCCCTAAAATGACAGAGGCACCCTCATGGTGGATTTGGGGACATTGTCACATCTAATTTGGCTATTGCCTTACCTTCTAGTGTACCTCAGTGTTCAAAGAGGCTGTTGTTTTTTGTTTTAACATAGTTGCTGTTGTGGTTTTTAATGGATTATAGAGTGTGTGAAGACACTGCAGTTTTATGCACGCTTACCTAGGGGTAAGTCCCACTGGTTTGCATGGTAGTTATGTTCTAAGCAGACATGCATAACAGTGCATTGAAAGCAACTCAAAATCCGCATTTTCTTCACATAATTTCAGTAAATAAAGGTAGTTAAGCACCTTTGTAATAATAACCCTCTACTTGAGCAACCCTTTTAGAGCAGCTGTGCATTTTCCAGCCTCAGGCTGCCTGGCGGTAGGGCTGCACTTTCCCATAAGTTCTACCTAATGAACCGTGGTGTATTGGAGCAGCTGCCAGAGGAGGTTGCCCTTTCCCCAGCAACCCTAGGGCTGGCTCTTTTCACTTGTTTATAGGCACTAAGTGAATTCTGCCTCCCTGGTTCTAGCGCTGTGAGCTATGAATTACTGCACAATGTCCTAACCAGTTTCTTGGGTTTCCCTCATACTTTATTTTAAGGCATTCTTTTTATATTGTTTACATTTGTTCTAAATAACACAGCTCCACCCTGTTTACTTTGTTTCCCATAGAATTTTGTTTAGCCAACAGCATTGTGCTTAAGTGGAAATCCTAGTGGGAGGCAAGCAATTGCAAAACAGGGCCAATTAATGTAAAACAGATGCTACAGATTAGACTATACATAGTACCCATCCCAATACATACAACAGTTCACTAATATTCTTCTTTTTAAAGGGCATCATGAATTTATATGGGCATGCAGTGACACAGATATTTTATTTGCCTGGCAAAGAAATGTGGTTTCTTCCTTCCTGTCCATTACCAGATGTGTATTTTATTATACTTTATCAGTAACCCACCTTGGAAATTATATAGCTGTTTGTTGTAAAGATTATTCTATTCTCATTGCTATTGCCATTACACTTATGCAATGCTATCTTCTGCATTAATATATCATGTCCAATACTTTGTGCTTTGTTTCTGAGTGTTGTTGTCCTCCTAACCCTATTGCATTATTTAATAGAGGTCTCATGCTACTGACTGCATGGACTTACACGGTGCAATCCACCTTGAGTCTTACTGAAAAAGGCCAACTGTAAAGTAAACAATGAAATTATTAATTTGTCTTTTAGGAGGACTTTCAGATATACATATATTCTGAATAGAATTTTCTTTTTTAAACTCTTAGTGTATTTACACTCTTTATTCTTTAACTTTGGAAGGGTGGGTAGTTTAGGGCTGCCAACCTCCAGGTGCTGGCTGGAGATATGTTGGAATTACGACTGATTTTCAGACAGAGATCAGTTCACTTGGAGGAAAAGGTTGCTTTTTTAAGGTGGACACTATGCGTCATACTCCACTTAAGTCCCTCCCACAAACTCGGACCTCTTCAGGTCCCAGCCCCAAAATCTCCAAATATTTTCCAACTCAGAGCTGAAACCCTAGGGTTGTCCCATAGTCTATGAAACAATAAAATGGCACATTTAGTAGGCAAACACATGAAAAACTTTGGGAGTACATTATGTGAGGTAAGAAATGTGTTTGATCATTATCTTTAGAACTATGGAATCAAAGACAATATAAATCATAAAATTCCTATCATCTTCACACACACACACACACATACACACACACACACACGCACTCTATTTAAGACTTCAGAATCTACTGAGACCAAGAACTTCATGTATCTGGATATTGTACTGGAAGTGAACTTTACTATATACATATCCATTCAGCAATTTTATATCATGAAGGATGCACATATAACTATAGTATAAAGGAGAAATACTTTAATTTTCTGTTTATCCAAATATAAAGGTATTTTGCTCTGGAAAAATTCAGACTGTCAAAGGAAAAGTCAAGATAATAAAAAATAATAATCCCAGAGGCTAGATAACAATCTTATAAATGTGCTTATTTGCAGTCTAAAAACAGTTTATAGACACATGCAAAAGCCTCTTTAAACCATGCATCTTTCAGTCATTTTTACCTGTCTAGCGCCATCTAGTGTTTCCAATTTGCTTCTGACAATCTTAAAAGCCGGCTGACCAATTGCTCTCTCCTCAACAATAAAAATGGGGCAGGGAAGCTTTTAAAAATGCTCAAAGAGATTCTGAGTAATGAGGAAACTGAAGAGAATTTAAACAGTCAAATGTATACAACTTTACACTCTAAACTGGAATCTTTGATCCACTGACATGGAGAAACTGCATAATAAACAAATATGGAGAATAAATACGGAGACTAAATAAGACAAGTAATAAAATGAGTCCCAGGAAGTATGTTTATGCAACTTTGATCCCAGTGTGAATCTTCCTCTGTTCAAAAATTGATGGTAAATTATATGCAGCATTTTTGAATACTGAAAAAAACCCAGTTCAAATTGAACTGAATATTTTTGCACGTGTTCTCGTCTCTGGTAGTGAGATATCACCTCTCTTATCTACCTTCTTTCTCATCAGAAAAAAAAAATCACAGAGGAGTGGTTTTCTTGGTTCCCTCAGTACTGCAATAGAGATATATTCTTAACTTCAGCCAAGACAAGTTTTAGCCAACTTATGAAGGCAGAAATATTACAAATAAATAAAATATGTGTGGGTTTCCCCAGTAGAACAAACAATGCCCTAAAAGTTAGAGGTTTCACTTTACTTACCCTTGGTTCTCAAGAAAGCTTTTATTCATGCTACATGCACAAGTGTAACATTTATCAAGTTACCCCAGTGCGTGGATTGGATTCATTTATCAAGTTACCCCAGTACATGGATTCACAGGAATTCCTCCTGTGACTGCCTTCTCCTAACCAGTGAGTTGTGTTTCAGCTGAAAGAATATTGCTGCAATAGATAAAGGGTTTCTCACCAAGACAAATAGTGATAGGATCCAGCCATCCCATTTGCCACCATGGTTCAACGTCAGCAGTCAGTTGCTATGTGCAAAGATGCACTGTTCAAAGTTATACTCCTGGCATACAGTGTTTACAAGTATTACCACATCTGCGTAACATATACACCTATTTTTTGTACTGTCAAATGCTTTCACAGCTAAAATTAACTGGCAATTGTGGGTTTTCCAAGCTGTAGTCTGATAGTTTTGCAAAAACTTCCATGGCCACTTAGCCCGGAAAACTCACAGCTCCTATTTATTATTTGAACAGCATTGACACAATATCACATACATTATATAAATGTTTTTTCAAAAGAAGAGGACTTTAGATCTCTCTCTCTCTCTCTCTCTCTCTCTCTCTCTCATCTCTCTCTCTCCCTGAAATTTTCTAAAATAAAACATTTTCCTACAAAAACTACAAATGCTTGATGTTTAGCAATTTCAACAAACTGTCAACTAGATGTGAAGCTGGGAGGTCCGTGAACATTATTTCTGCAAACAGATTCTTCAGCATTTTAAACAAGGAAATTACAACCTCAGCATCAGCAATTTGAATTAGAAACATGGATCAGGGTTGGGGATGGAGGAAGAGGGAGAATAGCCTTTTTCCGCCACACACAGTTTAGTCAATTGAAACCAACCCCTAGCCCATCCCAAACTGTGATTAGCTGTGGAAAAGACACCCTTTATATTTTCCTTCCAAGCCTAATAACAGCTAGGGAGGAGGGGGATGAATTTTGTTTGAAAAACACACATGGGGTGGTTAATTAACCTATCCTGCTACAACATATCCCCAGCTGAAACACAAGGAAGATCTATTCATGGATCTTCCAGCATCACATCTGTTTTAGCCTCTGAAAAATACGATTAGTAACCTTATGTAAACCCACGAGTGTTCATTTGTTGTAAGGCAACAGGCATTATGGCTTGAAAGCCTCCACTCAAAAATTTTGGATAAGCTTCCAAGCCTTCCAGAACCTTATTTTTGATGGCTTTCTCCCCTGCCACTCTGGATAGCCAATATAGTCTTTAGCCAAATTAAACTTTTTTGTTCAGCTAAAACCACACAAGTTTGGAGAATCTCAAATAAACAGATATGTGAGAAGCTTTGGTAAAGCTTCAGACAACTGAGTTTCATTTGTTTGGGGAAATATAGAGATTGTTTTTCTGTATTTAAATGTTTTAAAAATGAGGGAGCTTCAATTCCCCTTGGAAATTCTGGTATGAGGATTCCCCACACATAAACCGAACGACACATTCAGACTTTACAAATGTTTTTGCTACTTCCTTTGCTAAACACAGAGTTTATCCAGGAGAAACACAGAATGACTGCCTATAGAGTCATTATCCCTGAGCTGTTCCAGAAGCAACCGCTTTGAGACATCATAAAATTAAATCAGAACTCGTTTATAGCCCTCTCAAGATATTCATCCAGCGATAAACCCTTCTCCACCACCCAACATTCAACCTAAAGATGTGAATCCTTGCATATCTTTCAATCACATCATGTTGTAAGTTGTTCCTTATATCCCAATACATGGTGTCATTTACAATATGTCAGTTTAATCCCATTGGCCCCTTCCGCACACGCGAAATAATGCGTTTTCAAACCACTTTCACAACTGTTTGCAAGTGGATTTTGCTATTCCGCACAGCTTCAAAGAACACTGAAAGCAGTTTGAAAGTGCATTATTCTGCATGTGCGGAATGAGCCAGAGATTCCAGATCTTTGAGTGCAGTCCTAAGAACAGTTAAGTACCACGTACAGCCCAATTCAGGGGGAAGGGTGAATCCATCTCTAGAGCCAGTGCAACCCTGCACCAGTAGGGATGTTCACCCTGCCTTTGCAAGAAGCAAATGTGCCAGCAGAGGGGCAACTTTCCTAGACTTACAGGGGCTATGTGGTTTCATGGCATCTAGCCTGGAAGTCATTGTTTATCTCCAGGTCCACTAGTGCAAAAAGCTGCACCAACAAGGCTGAGGGCATTCTGGGAGTGGGTCATGGGGGACGGGGTGGAGCCAGCAGTCTCCCTGATTGGTTTCTTGCTTGAAAACTTCTTTGCATTTTACTGTCCTGGACTCTTGACATTAACCACATTGGCATCCGTGTTGATTTGACTGTACCTTTCCTATTCTGTGATATCCATTCTATCCATTCTTCCATTATCATAGTTTTGTATGGTATTTAAGCATTGGAACCCTTGACTTTAACAAAAATGCCCCTTTAACAAAATGCTCATTTTTACACATTTCCTGTTCTGAAATTAAATGTGACACTGATTGAGTTTCTGTAAAAATTGCTACTAACATGTAAATTGAGTTTGATTGTATTGTGGTCACTGTTCCTTTATCTGTCGACCTGTTCCAGATCTGAGATGTCAAACACATCTTGCATAACACCCTTGGCATAATTCAAGTTTGATCCCAGAATCATTTCCCCCCTATTTAGTATCATAACTGTTTTAATGCAAGATTTTTATCTCACCTAGAAATGTGTGTTATGTGAACAAAAGTTTACCCAATCAATTTAAGTGTAGTTGGCAATCCAAAATTGCAGCATAATTGGCCATCATAGTGATTTCTTCCTTCATCACAAGATTTTGCTCAGAGGTTTGGTCAAAGACTTAGGTTTACATAAACTCTTCAGTTATTTTCTCAGTGAACCTGAGCGGGTCATGTGAAAAGCTTGTTGGGGTGGCCAGCCTGCATTGCTTAAATCCAGATAAAGCAATTTGATTTTGACAATCCAGTTTGAGCGCTCATTCAACAACCTGGTTCAAGTCAAACCCCTCAACCTAATAGCAAGCCAGGTGCTTACCTTCTATATCTATAGGAATATGATGTTGCCTCTGGTGTGGGACAACTTTCCCATCTGACTCAGAAATATCTTGTACCAGACTAAGGAAAATGAAAATGAATGAATTATCCATCACTTTCACATGACAATCTAGAATTATTTTTTGTAAAATACTGTGTATCAAGCAGGAATTGCTCAACATTGACAACACTAATTGACTGAATGCCTTTCTTAGAAAATCAGGGCCAAGAATACAACAATTGATGCTGCATGAGGTGTTAGTTGCTACTCATGCCAAATTGGCCCGAGATTTATCCTTTTTTCCAGTCTACACAGTCCCTAATTTGCCAATCCTACTGGGGACATGCACTTCTAATGGAGATGTTGACAATAAAATTGTCTAGTTAACACATCATGATTTATTGCTTTGTTCGTGTGTCTTTGCATCTCTTTTAGTATCTGACTATGTTTTCATGGGCTTTTTACCAATATAATTAGACTCTGCACAATGAAACAACCATCTTGGATTATGTAATTGTCCAATTAAAATGGCATCAAACAATGAACAATTTTGAAAGCTACAAGCAAAGAACCTCAGCTAAAAACCTTTTCACACTGGAGTGAATGGTTTGATTTGTATCTGTTGTCAGAAAAGCATCCTTTAAACATATACATAGCTTCATCCATCAAGAAATATGAGAACCGAGAAATCAAATATAAACCAGGGAATGAAGAGAACAGAATAGTACTGCCAAGTTCACTAACTACTGCTCAAGACGGAATGCCATTTCGAGGCCACTCTCAGAGATTACAGACAGCTCCATTATTCAGTCAGTTCAGCTTCCTGCTTTCACAAAGTAACTTACATCCCATATAATGCACACCAGTAAAATGTTCCAAAAAGTCAGCAAGCACCATGATTTTTAGAAATTATAATTACCGGTATATATAAAATATTATCAGTTAGCCAGTTTTTTTAACCATCAACCTGGCTCTGAAAATTCACTTCCCTAAGAATTACTGAGAGAACTGCATGGGCTAACATATCATCTTGGAGTTGGATAACTACCCTGTTTCCCCTTATATAAGACATCCCTGAAAAATTATTATTATTATTATTATTATTATTATTATTATTATTATTATTATTATTATTATTATTATTATTATTATTATTATTATTATTATTAATTATATTTATAAACCGCCCTCCTCCCGAGAGGAGAACTCAGGTAGATGAGACAAACTAAAATAGATAGAGCACAAATAAAGTGCCAAATTTTAAATGAGTTATTAAATGTAAAATATAATATGTTAAAATTAGACCCCCATTAAAATGCAGCATCTATCAAAATTGCAGGTAAGTCCTACTTTCGTAGTCCCCTAAGAAAAGAGGGGGGGAGGAAAGAAGAGGGAGGGGAAGCGTAGGGTCCACAGATTTTTAGAAGGGGGGGGGGCATCAGCGGCCGGGCTTAAAGGCCAGTCAGGAACAAGCTCCAATCTTTGCAGGCCCTCACAGCGAGTCATTCAAGATCCACTTAGGGCCCGCATAGCTGGAGGTAGAGCGTTCCACCAGGCAGGGGCCAGAGCTGTAAAGGCGAAATATAAGGCATCCCCCGAAAGTAAGACATAGCAAAGTTTTTGTTTGGAAGCATGCCCGACGAACAGAACACAGGAAAAATAAGACATCCCCTGAAAATAAGACATAGCACATCTTTGGGAGCAAAAATTAATATAAGACACTGTCTTATATTCGGGGAAACACGGTAGTGCAGGAACCTGCTTTAAGGCTGGTTTCTTCTGGATGGCAGGTTTCCATGGTCAAATGCTTTCCATGCTCAAGTGTTTTTACGGTCAGATGTTTTCAAAGCAGGGTTTATAGACCTACCCTTGTACTTCAAGTAGTCCATAAAACTGACAGGAAGGAGGGACCCTTTAAGATGCTGCTATACAGAGACTAGAAAACAAATTCATCACAAGCTGGGCCTTGTGTGAAATGGCAGCTTCTCCTTCCCACCCACCCACTCCCCAGGATATTTTTCTCAACTATGTTCCACAGGCATCACTGGTACATCATCACTCCGGGTTGTGTTACTTCTGGAAAACAAAGAGGTAACTTCTGTTCCCTTAGTTAAACTAGGGCAAGGTTAACACTGGATGTGGCCAACCATGCCTGTGAGGAGCTGCCTGAAAGGAGGAGAGGGGAATATACAGGTAAAATCGGGGACCTTCCATGGCAAGGTGGCAGTGCCATTTCTCATTACCCTAGTGGTCCTTAGTCTTTGATGATGGTGATGCTGTCTCTGGAGAAATCTAAGCCACTATTGGATAAGGGAGGATTCATTATTGCATATTACCTGTAATATTTTAAACAATGAGGATTAATTTGGTGACACATTTTTTTAGCATATTGAAGCAGGATCATGCTTTCTATTAGAGGCACTAGCTATCCAAGGACTTTCCCAGTCCTCCTACTCGTGAGCATTTTAACTGGAGTTGGGTGAGTGAACCTTATTTTTGCCAAGTTTGTCTTTTGTCACTAAATCAAGCGCTATCTATTTAGGTTTATTCATGCCACTGTGAATGAAAAATGTTATCTAAAAATTCCTAAAAGTTATTTTACATGAAGTCTTCTTCGACTACATGTAGCTGTTCTTCATTCCAGCACTTCAGTCAAAGTGATTATAAATTCTTCAGTCTCTGAAGAAATCTACTGTGATGCTGGCAGAAGGGTAGCAGAAATGCATAAGATAGCCATCCACTGTAGTATTGCAAGAAAATGGAAGTTTTCATGGAAGTTTTCTTTTTTTAAAATCCAACTTGGAATCGTCAAATTGCTGAAGTCTGAAACCTTCTAATTGGGCATCTGGGGATCTCAAACTGGATCTTCTAATGTGTCACTCAAATTTTTAAAACCGATCATAAAATGGGGGGAGGAAGTTTCTATTGAACTACAGTATGAAATGAAGGGAGTGGAAGTCTTCTCCCTTGTGCCATTTATCTCAGTAGAAACTAGGCTTCCTGAGCTGTGGGCATAGGCTTCCTGTGGACTATAGGGCCTTGTGGGAACAATGAGAAATCATTTTAAAAAATCCACTGGCAATGGAAAACTTCCAATGATACATGTTCATTGTTGGAGGAACAGCCATTTGAAGGCAAGCTTACTGGATCCCCACACCAGCTCCTGATTTTTTCATTTTTATTTTTTGTCCATATAGTCTTACAATCATTAACAATCTTTCTGGGGGGACATAGAGGACTGCTGTGGAAAAGGAAAGCAGGAAAGGAATTTTTTCTTCTCCACAAGAAAACACAAGATCCAAAATTACATAAATATTACTTTTGAATATATAGTTCATTTATACCCTGCATTTCTTCCCAATGGGATTCCAATGCAGCTTACAACATTCTCCTTTTCATATTATTTTGAATTTCCCAGCAATGTAGAAGTCCTCAGTCTCTTGTTCCGATGCATCGGCTATTGGTGCATAGACTTGGATGATAGTCACATTCAAAGGTTTCCCTCTGATGTGGATTGACATGATTCTGTCGCTGATGTATTTAGGACTCTCTATGCATCTTACAATCCTTTTGTTGGCCACGAATGGCAACTCTTTTTCTCCTTTCTGTTGCATTCCCTGAGTGATAAATGGTGTAGTCATCCAAGCTAAAGTCTCCAGATCCAGTCCAGTGCAGTTCACTTACTCCCACTACTAGGTCCACACTTGTCCTTTCCATTTCCCTCTTGATGGTCTCCAGCTTTCCAATGTAAATTCCTCTCACATTCCATGTTCCAATGATATGACGATTTTTGCAGCTCAAGTAACCCTTTTTGTCACAGACCTCATCAGCTTGTCACAGGTCCCATAAGGGTTTCCCCCATTCACATCATCCTTGTCCTGAATACTTTGGGTCATCCTTCACTCTTCCC
This sequence comes from Sphaerodactylus townsendi, assembly GCF_021028975.2. Taxonomy (NCBI): domain Eukaryota; kingdom Metazoa; phylum Chordata; class Lepidosauria; order Squamata; family Sphaerodactylidae; genus Sphaerodactylus; species Sphaerodactylus townsendi. The sequence goes on along the minus strand of NC_059434.1, from coordinate 56,884,678 downwards.
CAGTTACATGGTTGATGCTGTTCAGCCTGGGGAGCCTACCGTTGAGCACCATATTTGAAGCATGTCGATTGTGATCCATAGAGTTTCATGGTGAATGTTTTATGGGGTAGGTCACCAGGTCTTTTCCCAGCCCACAGTACTTAGCCACATGACCGCCACAGTTGATATGTCATTTGTTGCCACCCACCCAGCACTTTGAGTCAACTATGAGGAGGGTGGGGAGCCGATACCAGATATCACTGTCTAATACCTAATGCCAATAAAGGTTATTGTGATTGTGATTGTAGATATCAGAAAAGATTAATTGGTAAACACTTCCATAATAAATAGGAAGGATAACTGATGTTAGATTTTCAGATGGAATGTGTTATTTAAGAAGTGTATCTGATACAGCTGAATTTACAAATCACAAATTTACAAATGATTCTCTGCACACGGTGCCGTTTACTTTGCTATTGTCAACTATTATTTCCAGACCTATGTAATTCCAACCGTGAATTACTACCGCTACAGAAGGAACCTGTTCCCTGCCACAAATACAGAAAAATGAGCAAAATAGGCAAAGCAGATATACCAACCACTATACCCTTATTGTGGAAGCATTAACACACCGTAGGAAGCTATGTCAACTTCTAAGTCTACTGAGTTTAGTACACTACTGAGTTGCCAAGGCAATATCATATCAAACAGAAATTCTCGTCTGGAGAAGAGGAGGCAGTTCTGACAATTAATTGGAACTACTCTTTAAAAAGATTTTATTTTTGCAAAAGACCACAGTTCAGCTGAAGATCACTTTGATGTATATTTTGTAATAATAGAAATTGATATCTAAGCTTCAGCCAAGGACACTATTCTGTTTGCCCGTTTGAACAGAATATTATAAAGTTCTAAGTAACAATTTTATGTGGGTTTTTAAAAGGACTGATTAATTCATTGTCGGTAGTTACTGAGAAAGGGACTACTGGATGATAAAAAGAACATTAGCAATCTGAGATAACAGAAGGTCCATTTTTGCAGAACTGTAGATGTCTGTTTTACTGTCAGCTTCAGATCTTGAAAATTGTACCCATGATGTATATCCCAGCTTATTTTGTTTCCTTTTCTTCAGAATACTATTAAGTTAAAAATGGCAATAGCAAAAAAAAAAAAGAGGCCCACAGATTGTCTTTTAAAAGATGAGAAGGAGGAAACAGCCTGCTCTAGTATCTTCACAATCAAACCAACATATGTGCCAATATTGGACTTGACATATTATGGGAAGGATTCCATGCCAGCAGTTTAAGAAACCCCATACACTTGTGCCAGCAATAAATTGCCTTCTGCTTCTGTTTTAAGAAGACTCATCTTCTGTAGATATAAGACGTGCAATTGGCATTATCACATTACATTTGAACAGAACTCAGGTTTTGATAATTAATCAGTCCCTGTATGTCTGAGCACAGTGATACGATGGAACTGGCTTAACATGTAAGAAGAATATGTTTCTCTGAATGTTTGCACACAGAGCAAGTTTCACTTCAACTTGTTGATTGGTGATCTAAAGAAAGTTGTTGCAAATGAGAAATTGGGTATGTTAGAGTATGTTTCTCTGGCTGTGCAGATTCCAGTCTGAATATCATGCATATTACCAAGGCAAGAAAGGTAAACTAAGCAACTTACGCGACACTTCACCAGCTCCTGAATAAAGTATATAAAGAAGTGAATCTGACAGTTGAATTTGAATTATGATGTTCCCATGAGCCAAAAAGAGCCAAATGTTCAAGTATTGGATAACATGCCTGAATTTCAGAATCTTCAGATTTTCATCCACCCCTTCAGAGATGGTAATTGCTCTCTATATCATGACAATCAAAAGAAGATAAACACATTTTTTCCTCCTTGATCATAATTACCATTAATGTTAGCTACCGGTTCATTTAAACATTCCAGAGGAAGCAGAGACAAAATTGCCAGTTATGTGCAGTTGGTTGTTCATAAAATAAGCCACTTCTTTCTAGCAATAAGTTCAAGTCGAGTACAAGAACAAAATAATAGCATAGTCAAAAGGTGATGATAGAGTAATATGGCTGACAGAAAATTCATTTAGAATTTAATTTTTAAAAGTTTGGCGGTGACATTAAATTAGTAACAGAGGAAAGTTCCTGTCATCACTAAAAGCGAAAGGGGTTCTTTTACATTAAGTTCTTGTAACAGTTATTAATACAGAAGGATAGTATAACCATTTCAAATGTTGCATCCATGAATACTAGAAATCCAGCAACTACATGTATCATGAGTATATGCCACTCATGTTGATCCAGGTTCATGCAGTTGCCATGTTGTCTGAACTGGGAGGAAATAAGCATTTTGCATGCACATGCAACTTCCATATTAGTGAACCAGAAAACCCCCCAAAATGTAGCAGTTAATTTGCAGTTTGGTAAATACATACTCATATTCTCAAGCCACATGGTGACTGAATATTGGGCATGTGTGCACAACTGGAAAGCACTTGCTATTCATAGATCCAATGTCTCAAAAGGGCTAGTTTCATAGAGCTATCCATTCATAGAAACTGGCCAGAATATTAGAGAAGATGACAGTAGATCACTGCACAGCAGTTGACACAACAGTCTCTGCAGACTATCAATAACCTTTATACTTACTTTATTAAGAAATAACTCACTGCAAAGAACTGTACATTTTTGACCTGCATAAAAATGCATTTCTGTCTGTACACTGTGCCAGACAAAAAGAACACCAATAAAATCACTATTTTGAATACTTGAAGATAGTTCAAGGCTGAGAACCATTCAAGCCTCTTTCAAGGCTTTTCATCATGAATCTGAATTATGATACTGATATTAATCAGATGTGGGTGGGTCACATGCCAAAGCTGATTCCATGTTTACAGAAGAGATGTATATATCAGAATCCATATAACTTCTCAAGTACACATGATACCATACTGTATGATGGAAGAACACTCAGTAATATTCTGAAGGCATTCAAGGACTATAATTTTAATTCTTTTCAGCTTACATCTGCCAAGACACAGTAGAAATGTCTCTCCAATGATACACAGAAAAGAGTATTAAGTAGCATTAGAATATAACATAAGCAGATCCCTGCTGGATTAGACCAGTTGTTTGTTTAGTCCAGTGCCCTGTCTCATACAGAGAGCAATCAGTTAACAGGGCATGGTGGCAAGGCCTTCCCCTGATGTTGTCTTTTTTAGTTCTAGTATTCAGAGGTTTACAGACTCTGAATGTGAGGGTTATCATGGCTAGGAACCACTGATAGACTCATTTCCCATGAAACTGCCTATGCCTGAGTTCTGGGATTTACAAGAAGAAGAAAAAGTTATCTGAGTCCACTCTTCAGCCTTGTGAGTAATTGCATGCACCTCTATTATGCCATTTACCCACCCCACTAACCTGGATGGGCTAGGCTAGTCTGATCTTGTCAGATCACAGAAGCAGTTGGCCCTTGGATAGGAAACCAAGGGTTCCAGGATCGCTCTGCAGAGAAAGACAAAAATCACCTCTGCTAGTCTCTTATCCTTGAAACGTTACTGGGTTTATTTTATTTATTTATTTATTTATTTATTTAACTTTTATACCGCCCCATCCCCTAGGGGCTTTGGGCGGTGTAAAACATAAAACATGATAAAACAAATCACTAAAATCTTTAAAACAGCGATGACAAACACTAATAGTAATACTAATAGGAGGCGTCCGGCCAGCCCCGTATTTCATTAAAATTCTCCCAGAAGAAAAAGAGGGGAGGGGAGGGAGGCGGGCCACATTAGATGGTAGCCTAAGTAACAGGCCGACTGGGGCACCTGGGGCACCATTTCAGCAGCTGGTCCCTCCAAAGGCCCGGCGGAACAACTCCGTTTTACAGGCCCTGCGGAACTCATTAAGGTCCCGCAGGGCCCGGACAGCCGGAGGAAGGGTGTTCCACCAGGCCGGGGCCAGAGCCGTAAAGGCCCTGGCCCGTGTGGAGGCCAGCCGCATCATCGAGGGGCCAGGGACCACTAATAAATTAGCCTCCATTGAGCGGAGAGGCCGTGCAGGGACATACGGGGTGATGAGGACTCGAAGATACGAGGGCCCCAGGCCGCGTAAGGCCTTGAAGGTCAACACCAATACCTTGAAGATGATCCGGAACTCCACCGGGAGCCAGTGCAGTTGGCGCAAGACAGGCTGGGAATGGCGATCGGCAATGGCGCTGCCTGTAAGTAGATGCTGCCGGGCTGCATGCGTTGACCAGGCCTTGTAGTCTCCGGATCAGACGTTAGCGCGGAAGACCCAGTAGAGCGAAGCTACAATAGTTCAATCTGGAGGTGACCGCTGCATGGGATCACAGTGGCCAGGTCTGCTTGGGAGAGGAAAGGAGCCAGCCTCCGGGCCTGACGGAGGTGGCGGGCAGCTCCGGCTGTATGGGCCACCTGGGTCTCCATTGAGAGAGACAAGTCCAGGTGGACCCCCAGGCTGCGCGACGGAGGGGGGTTGGCGCTAATGTGACCCCCTCCCACACCGGTGGCTGGAAAATCCTGTCCCCTCCTTCAAGCGGCCAAGCCAGAGGATCTCCGTCACCGATGGATTCAGTTTTAACCTGCTCTGTCACAACTCAACCAGCAAACCACTTCCAAACAGTGCTGGAGAGTCTATGGGCGGTGACTGCTCCCCCCTCCATCAACAGAATGAGCTGCGTGTCATCAGCGCACGGGATGACAGGTCAGCCCAAAACTCCGCACCAGTCGAGCAAGGGGTCGCATATAGATATTAAAAAGCAGCGGAGATATTAAAGCCCCCTGGGGTACACCGCTAACTGCTGGCACCTCCGGGAGGCCTGTTCCCCGCACCTCACTTGCTGACTTCGACCCCGGAGAAATGAGGCAATCCATTGAAGGACAGTGCCCCGCACCCCGGAGGCGGCCAGGCGGTGGGTCAAAAGGTCGTGGTCGACCACATCAAACGCTGCGGTGAGATCTAATCAACATCAGTAGCGCCTAACTGCCTCGGTCGAGCTGAATACGGAGGAGCGTCTGTGACAGCTGAATGGAGAACAGTTCTCCGGCCCCATGCCCAGTACCTAAAGCCGGACTGGAAGGGGTCAAAGTCCGATGTGTCATCCAGAAAAACCTTTGAAGCTGCTCCACTAATTAATTTCACCACCTTCCCCAGAAACGAAAGATTCGAAACGGGGCGGTAATTGGCCAGATCCCTTGGATCTAACGGTGGTCTTTTTAAGAGTGGGCAGACCACTGCCTCCTTCAACCCATCCGGGAAGACTCCTTGCTTGAGGGAGCCATTGATGATACCCAACAGATGGGGTCATAGCTCCACCCTGCAGATTTTTACAAGCCAGGATGGTCACGGATCCAGAGGACAAGTAGTAGGTCTAACAGCAGCTAAGGTCCTGTCAACAGCGGCTTCAGAGAGCAGGGAAAACTGGGCCAAACAAGGGCCTGAAGACGGCAAGGGAGCTCCAGTTCACTAATTGTATCCAACGTGGGGGGAAGATCCTTTATGAGCTTAATGCGACTTTATCCGCAAAAAAGCTCATAAAAGCCTCACAGCTGATGCTCACCAGTGAATTTGAGGACCTCCTCCGATAGGGAGGTCAAAGACCGAATTATAATGGAATAGTTGCTCCGGGCTTAGAGCTAATGGATGCGAGAGAGGAGGAGAAGAAAACCCTCTTCGCCTCCTTCGCCGCCACCTTCATAGGCTTCTCATAAACGCCCAGGTATGCGTTCACCTGGCCTCGTCACGAGATTTCCTCCACACTCGCTTCTAGACGCCTAAGTACCTGTTTCATATGGCTTAACTCCTCAGTATGCCTGTGGAGCTGAACGGGGGCGTAGAGGACGCCGGGGGGCAACAGCCTCGATGGCATCGGAGAGCCGGGAATTCCAGTCCTCCACCTGCTCATCAAGTGTGCCGGGCGGGTTCAGGGTCCCGCAGAGCATTCATAGGAAGCCAAGTGGATCCATAAGTCTCCTCGCGGGCTGGCATAAATTGGCCCACGCTTCAGACAGGGTGGCGTTAGCGGCGAAATCCACCCGACCTTTCAGGGCATAATGGTCGGACCCATGGCACTCTGCTGACAGAGGATACCACCAGATTAACCCCCGACCCGAAGACTGGGTCCGAGCTGCATGCCCGGCCTCATGAGTGGGGCCAGAATTTATTAAGGAGAGGCCTAGCTGGCCGCCATTACGGATGACACTCAGTTCAAGAGTCATCATAGATGAGGAGGCGGTGTCGACATGGACGTTGAAGTCCCCCAAGACATTAAGCCTGGGGAACCGCAGCGCCCAGTCCGACACCACCTCCAGCAGCCGCGGCAGGCTGTCCCCCGGTGCACTAGGCGACCAGTACACCAGGAGGACGGCCAGCCTCTCCACGGCCAACCACTTGAGGCCGACGCATTCCATGCCGGCGATCTCCGGGACGGGGACTGCCCTAAAAGGAATAGATTCACGGGTGAACAGAGCCACCCCACCCCACCCGGCCCTGTGTTCGTGGTTGATGGAGACACACGAAACCTGGTGGCGCGACCTCGCACAAGGCGACGGTCTCACCTTCGCGCACCCAGGTTTCGGTGACACACACCAGGTCCACCTGTTGGGCTCCAAGGAAATCCTGGGTCACCTTGGTCTTATTGTTAATGGACCTGGCGTTGATCAACACCAAAGACGAAGCAGAGTGTCCCTGATCCCAACCACCATCGTACTTCGGGATAGGTCGGAGGTCAGAAGGCTAACGAGCATGACCATATCTCATGCGCCTTCTATCATATGGCCACCGCCTACCGCAATATCTTCCTCGTCCCATCAGCACTGGGATCCCTAGCCCCAAAGTTGGTGCCCCCATAACTCTACTAACCTCCCTTCACCCAAAGCCTGACTAAGCTGAACCCCCCCCCCACCAAAGGTGGGTCCAGCTCTGCTAGTAGATAGATAGAATAAACCCAATAGATAGGGTTACCTAAACTAAACTTAGACTACAACAGAGCTGGGCAACTAGCTATAACCTACCCACTAACTCAGCACTAATACAATTCAATACAATCTATAACAAATCACTACTACACTACTACAAGCTACAACACTCTTATTACTCATCTAGATTGTAAACCACAATTAACTACAATCAGGGAGTTTAAGGAAGAATTAAGTCAGAGGCCAAAAGAGAGGGCATAAGATGGCAAAAGGAGTTGCTGCCACCAAATCTCCGTGCCCTCTTTGAGCAAATGATAAAATTACATGGTCTACCGGCAGGGTCAATAGGGTGATGGCATAGTTCCTATTGCACAGATCACGGGTATGGGGCTCACACCACCCAGACCGATTGCTTATGTTCAGGATGTCCAAGTTGGGAAGACAAATCACTGGGGGGTAACGACATGGAGAAACAGCTCGGGTAACAGCCAGGGGCCGCTGCTACCAGTCACCCCAGATGGCACCCGGGTAAAAAACTCCGTAGTCAGAGATCGTCTGTCATGATATAGTTTGATCAGCCCTCTCACGGCTGATTTGTCTGGCCTACGGCCAGCAGCGATGTTACTAAACACCTGTTCCAGGTCCCCCGTGACACCCCGCCACTCGGTCGGCTTCTCAGGCAGGTCTCGCCGGCTGCGCCGTCGCGGGCATCCAACCACCCAATTCACCTCCAGTATTCTTTTCCGCTGCCTACGGGTGCACAGATATGGCCTTTGCCATAAGGCAGCTAGAACTTGACAACACTTTGTCACATTGGTGTCCACTTATTCACTTTGTGAAAATCTTCCTGCAGCTCTTCACAGTTGGCCTTAGTTTTTAACATCCTGAATAATGCGCCATCTGTAAACTTTGCTGATACACTGCTCACTCCCAGTTCCAGATCATATATGAACAAATAGCACCACCCCCAAACCAGCTCTTATGAGACCCCACTGGATCTCCGCTACATTGCAAGTCTATTTGTTCCTATTCTTTGCTTTCTGTCGCTTAATTTTAAATCCATAACAGGAAGATTCTTATGATTACTTTGCTTGCTCAGAAATAGTTGGTGAGGAACACTGTCAAAACCTTTTTGAATATCCAAGTATGTAATATCTACCACCAGGTCACCATTACCTACACGTTTGTTCACTTTCTCAAAAAACTCTATAATGTTGGTGAGGCAGGACTTCCCTTTGGAGAACCCATGTAGAGTTTTCCTTTGTTCTTCCATGTGCCTAACAATTCCATTTTGTATTGGCAAAAACTTTCACAACTGGAATCAATTGGGTGTTGTGGTTTTTCCAGGCTCTGTTGCTGTGATTAATAATTATGTGTGGTAGTTTTTGTTCCTAACATTTTACCCACATCTCTGTGTCACAGAGAGAAGCACAATTCACCTGGACATGTCTCTGAAGATGCTTGCCAGAGATGTGGGAAAAATGTTAGAAGCAAAAACTACCAGATCACAACCACACAACCCAGAAAACCCACAACACCCAATTCTATCTCAGATTACAATTTCTACTAATTTGCCTGGGATAGATGTTAGGTTAACCAGACTATAAATGTCTTTGTTTCCCTCTGGTTCCCTTTTTAGAAACTATTGCAATATTGGCTATTGTCCAGTCTTCTGGAACAGTAACTGACTTTAGTGACAAATTACATAAACAGGTTAACAGATGAACAACTTCACAACTGAGTTCTCTAAGAACTCTTTGGTGTATGCAGTCATGACCTGGAGACCTTCACTCACTTCTTCAGACTCCCATCCTGAAAAGAGCAGCTGTGACCTGTTACCTACCCCCATATTTTCCGCAGTGAACACAGGTGCAAAAAATTATTTAGCTTCTTTGCTGTCTTCACAACTTCCTTTAGCAATCCTTTTATTCATTGGTTATTCAAAGACTCAACTTATTCTGTGGCAGACTATCTGCTTTGGATATATTTAAAGAAATGTTCATTGTTTGTCTTGATGCTTTTAAGTAACATACTCCTCTAATTCTTTTCTTTCCATACATAACTATTACTGACAGACCTTGTTTTGCCAGACCCTGTGCTCCCTTCTGTTCACTTCACTGGAGCAAACCTACCACTTTTTAAATGACTTTTCACATTTTATGGCTTCCTAGAGTTGGGTTCTCAGCCATGCAACCATTGTTTTAGACTAATCAATACCTTTCCTAACCTGGAGGATACATTCCATCTGGACTTCAATTAGTGTGGTTTTAAATAGTTTCCAAGTGAAGAAAAGTATGAACTCTTCTTTTTTCCTGCCTGTACACTACAACCTAGATACAGAAACAAAAGGACTGTGGGTGGGGTTCAGCCACCATTTTGCTCTGTCTCACACAAATTTCTTCTTTACTATAGATATTTCAGTAACACAGCCTATTCAATTAAACATACTTAAATATGGCCAGAGGTTGGGAAATTTGCTTTTTAGTAAGTTGTTTTTAACATACCTCATTATTAGATTCCACATAAAAACATAACTGTCATTGATTGTTGTGGGTTTTCTAGGCTGTGGTCTGTGTGGCTGTGGTCTGATAGAACTTGTTCCTAACATTCTGCCTGCAACAATATCTACCAGACCACAGCCACACAGCCTGTAAAACCCACAACAACCAGTTGAATCCGGCTGTGAAAACCTTCAACAATACATAACTGTCATTGACCTGTCCTTAGGTCATAGATTATATATCCCCAAATTATTTACTACTTCCTTCAAACTGTAATTTGGAGAGTGAATGCAGAAACTTCCTTCGGCTCCTGGAAAAATACATCCCCTATTTCAGATGCGGTGTAGCATAGTGAAAATTAAAACTATCTATAGAAATAAAGAAAAATCCATTCAGCTGCACATTGAAAGAACCAATAATATGCGAACTTGACTGAAAAAAGAAATAGATTTGTCTGAGAGATGGTTTCAATTCGTCTCACTCTCTGGGTGGGCAACAGGATCTTGGCAAAAGCATTCCCATTAATAAGAATGAATAGCTAACAGTGGTCTTTACCCAAACTATTAGGAGGTTCCATTTCCCCAGTAAAGTCTTGTCTGTGTCTGTTGTCAAGGGCTTGGAACAGGTAGTGAAAGAGCAATATAACACTGCCAAATCTGTTTCCTTAAGAGACCTGCCTCTGCTGTTTAATTTCCCATTTACTATATCACCTGTTCCCTCCCTCATTACACAAGTAAGGTTCAGAAACAACCAATTTTTCTGTGGAGTCCAAAATAATTACTCAAACTTTTCACATAACTCAAAGAATACCTCAGGCTCATACAGTGGTTTTGAGCTAGCAAAGCAAAAGGATTTTTTTTCTTAGAACAGCTGACCTCCCAGCCATATGACAACATTTGAAACTCACCCCGATTTCAAAACAGTTTCCTGTGAAGTACAGGAAATAGTCTTCAAGGCAAAGAAGTATAAATCCTTTTTGGACTCACAGTTCCTTAGTTCATTGGAACATATCACTGATATTTTAGATGTAGTTTGTGTGCTATTTATTTTAAACATTTCGATGCTGCCATTCAAACACAGTCTCCAAGTTGGTGAACTTCAAAAAATTAAAATATCAGAGACATTAAAACTAACATTTAAAATACAGTATAAAGGTGGGGGACCCATAAAGACTGAGGAGAGGCATCTCTCCTTCACCACTGTTTCTTCTTTCCCGTCCCTGAAACTCCCCATAACCTTTCCTTTTTCCTGCCTCCTTCTTCACTCCTTCCCATTCACCAGTCAGGTCTGGGAGAATTATCCATGACTGTCACTTTCTCATTCTGCCACCATCACTCTTTCTTTATCTTTCTGTCCCCCACCCCATCCTCTCATTCTGCCCCCATTTTTCTCCCAGATACCCACCTGCTTTCTCCCCATCCCCACTGAAGTAGTCATAGCAGTAGCTGTCCTGGAACTACAACAGATATTCCAGCTATAGAGATCAGTTCCCCCTTAGGGTTGCTAGCTACAGGTTTGTAAATTCCTGGATATATGGATGTGGAGCCTTGGGAAGGTGAGGTTTGGGAGGGAAGCAACTTCAGCAAGGTATAATGTCATACAGTCTACTTTCCAAAAGAGCCATGTTCTTCAGGACAACTTATCCCTCTCATCTGGAAATAAGTTGTAATTCTGGGCTTCCAGTTCCAATCTGGAGTTTGGCAACCCAAGTTTCCCAAGTGGCACTATCAGCTTTGGAGGCTAGGGGGTCTATGGTCCCTTGCCTTATCAAACTCCATGCTCTCCATGTTTTATCCCTCAAATCTCCAGGTATTTGTCAATCTGTAGCTGGCAATCTTATCTCCTTCCCACACAACAGCCAACCTACCTTTATCTGCCCCTCTGTCCTAAGTTTCCCAACTCCTTGCACCTGCAGCCTCTACTGAAATACTACAGTCTTTTTCCACAGTGGACAACAAAGTAGCTTACAATAGTCTCCTTTCCTTCTTTTTATCCGCACAACAAATACTGTGAGATGGCTTAGTATAACAGTATATGACTGGTTCAAAATCACCCAGGCCGTTTCCGCACGGGCATTTAATGGCGGCCTGGAGACGGCAAAAACGCCGTCTCCAGGCCGCCATTCGCACAGGGGGCGCAGCTGCATCGCAGCCGCGCCACCCTCGTGCCGCCCGACCGCCGCGAAGCCGGCGTTTCCCCAGAGCGCTCAGAAGCGCTCTTGTTGGGGAAACGCCGCCTCGAAGCCGCTGCCGAGCGAACGGCAGCGGCTTCAAGACGCCTCCCCCACCCAGCACTTACCTTGTCCCCGTGCCTCCGGCGCGTCGCCGAGGCCTGGGGACACGCTCCCCTGGCCTGCGCCGCTGGAGCAGGCATGCAGGGCCGGGGGCGTGTCCCCAGGCCTCGGCGACGTGCCGGAGGCCCGGGGACATGCCAGGTCGGCCGGGCGCAGGCACTCCACAGCGCCGGCTGCCCGGCTCTTTCCAGGACCGTCCGTGCAGATGGTCCCAGCGTCGTCGGGTCGGCGTCAGTAACGCCGACCCGGCCGCTTCCGCATTCATGCGGAAACAGCCCCAGTGAGCTTCTACAGCAAGACGGGGATTTGAAGCAAGATGGGGATTTGGTCTCATAGTCACTACTCTGAAGCTTTAACCACCACACCACAATGACTTTCATAAGGTAGCTGTGGTTGAACAGTAGCAAGCAACCAGGCCAAGTAGAGTCAAGCAAGCTTGGTGGTATCAAGGTACCCAGTCATTACAGCTAAGGTTCCCAAACTCCAGGTGGGACCTGGAGATTTTCCAGAATTATAACTGAACTCCAGGTGATTGAACTAAGCTCTGTCACCCTGGGAAAAATGGCTGGTTTGTGAAGTTCTGGCATTGTATTCTGTTCCTCCTCTTTGTTCATCCCTTGGCTCTGCTGAACAGTTGGGCATGCTTGCACAAAGAGCTTTTATCTCTTTGGGCGATTTTTTAATAAATAAACTTAGTTTTTCTGTGGAGTATGAAAAAAATGTCAGTCTGCGGAGGGCAGGTCAACCCAGTGCTTCTCAATGGAAGAGAGATGGGTCTTCTGAGCAGCTAAGTTTCTTATATTTATGTCCACATAGCTATAAGGATAGCTAATTGATTTTTTTAAAATAGGAAAGCTATGTATTGCTATAATTGAACAGCTGAGTGTATCTATGTACTCTTTGGGCTGAAAAGGCATTCAGAATCCGAGCCTGCAGAGCAAATGTCCTGGGGCAACCTTCAGCAAATGGTGGCAGGGAGAATCCCTTCAGTTGCCGTGCGAAGGTGGGACCGCCTTTGGTCAGAGTCTTTGACCCAATAACCACACTACACTCTTGGCTGGGGCAAATTATTTGGCCATAGCCATAGTTTATTATACAATCAAAAGCGTGAGGCACAGCATGGGATTTTGATATGTTCTGGGACATCGCCGCAGAACTCCAGCGGGCAAGTGGCCTCTTACTGGAGCTTCGCTCTGTTGTGGAGCTCCGTTGGGCCAAGCACATGGCCAGCACAAAGACTGGCCCTATCCTTTATAGTTCTGGCCAGCCCCTTCCCTGATGATGTCATAGGGCAAGCCATGATGCCCACTTGCCCTGCCTTGGCATGGCTAAAAGCCTGCCCTTACCAGGGCTGAAGCTGGGGACTCCTCCCTGCCCATCCCGAGCAGCAACTGCGGCCATGCTGATTCACAGCCACTCTTTGCACATAAAATGTTGGGGACAAGCTGAGAGTGAAACTGACCAAAGAGCAAAACTGTTGACTGGGAAACAGCCTCATTTCTCTTCTGACGCCTTTGTTGTCTGGAAAGCACACCAGAAGCCGCCACTTTTTAAGACGTCCCACCAACATCTTTGTTGTACTGTACAGAATGGACCAACAATTTAGGATGGACCAGATCATAGCTTCTAGAGTCTTAAAGCATCTACAGTCTGAAAGTTTCTGAACTTGTGGTAGAATAGACGAGGTATACTGAAGAGGTAGCTTGGATAACCTTGAACAGTGAATTAATAACAGGATTAGAAAAGTACAAGAGCACCTTGAAATGTTACAGGTAGTGAAAGAGCAATATAACACTGCCAAATCTATTTTCGTAAGAGACATGCTTCTGCTGTTTAATTTCCCATTTACCATATCACCTGTTCTCTCCCTCGTTACACTTATCTTGGTTTTATTTCATCATTTTTGTGAGAAAGATGAATGTCTGTAAGGAGGTCCACATTATACAAAAATAACTTAAGTAAACAGTAGTTTGTTTGTTATGAATAGAACTTCCTTTGGACATTTATTCATTGTACATTCCTTTTTTCAGAATTTTGAAAATTAATTCAAGATTTTTGAATTTATATGAATAGTGTTCCCCTGTTCTCTCAGCCTTAGAGAATCCAATGTCAGCCCTCTATCATACATGAGCTTGTTTCTATAGCACAGTTATGGTACACGGAATTATACTTATTCTGGTCTTGGTCTTTGAGGATATGAGCATGCTAATGGTGAATAATGTATGACAGTGGAAGTATGATAAGAGAATTTTATTTATTTATTTTATTTTTATTTTATTTATTTATACTTTAGGCTTCTATACCGCCCTGTCCCCGGAGGGCTCATAAATCCAAGCAACAAAAATGTAATTGCAGTTTATCAGATCTACTATTCTGTACACTAATGTATAGGACTACGTGAAGGTGGTCCCCTCAGATATGCAAAATGATACAAACCTGCAATCCTGGGAAAAGGTTTGCATTGTGCTGAAAAGGACATAACAGCTAGCAGCAATGCAATCTCACTAAGACGATACTACATGCATACAACGTACAAAACCATTGATAGGCCATAAACCTGATTTATTTAATGGATTATTTTATCAGTCTCATACATACAACTGTTTCATTATTTTGCTTTAAACTTGTCAAAGAAAAGCTTTATACATTGCAAATGGCACATTCTTTCTTGACAATGAAGCAAAAAATTAACAGTAAAGATCTTACTCTTCATAATTGTGGTATTGTTGTTGCTACATATGGACTCAAGAGACAGCTAAAGTTGCTTCTGTCAGCAAATAACTTGGCACTGCCAAACTAATTCTTAGGTCTCATGCAAAAGCCATACAGTTCAGCCATTTTATCAAGCAAATTGCTAGGTGGTTAGTTTTTTTTTTTTTACCTTAAATTAAATTTCTACTAGTACAGCCAGCTGGGACAGGCAAATGGAGTTATTATGTGCATGTTGGAAAAGAAAAAACAGAGGAGAAAGGGGGAAAGTGTCAGACCAAAGTGAATAAGGAATGGGGATCTTAAAGGCCTCAACCAATGTTAATTAACTAACCATAATTGCTTTATTCTGGAGCAACTTTTGTAAAGAGTGTCATATTGCCTGTGAAATGGTATAGGTCAGAGAAAGCATTTTTGTGGCTCTTGTTTTCACTGGCAATGAGGGAAGATTAAATTGCTTCATGACTTCATCTTAAATTTATAATATCATAACATGTTATTTTTGTATTTCTACCTTGGAAAAAGAACACCGATAGCATATGCAATACATAAAGACAGGGGCCCCGCAAGCCAATAATGCTACTTTGTTCTGCCATTTGAGAAGATGTTTATATTGAAATTTAGAGATATTTACCATCAGCTCCTTTTAAAAAATACTATAAACCTGGTTATTAGTTCCCACTTAAGAGAAATAATGTACAAGATTGCCCACCATGTCAATACTTTTCTTAAATAAAGTTTCTAAAACATGCCAGTCAGATAGCCAATACTGTTTGCTGCTATCAAATAAATAAATAAAATCCTTCCTATTCCTTTAAGCAGAAAAAGAAAGAAAGAGTGGCCCTTTTTAAGTTCTATGCTTTGGAGCAATTGGTGCCAGACAGAGACAGTAGTATAGAAAAAGTACAAAATAGCTCTACACTTCTCTCATGTTCGTTCTGTTACTATGTGTCAACATAATGAAAAATTTCCAAAGGGGCAGCCATGTTAGTGTGCTCGTAGAGAGAGCAACAAAAAAAGTTATAGACGAATCTTACCCATAATATAACACTAAGGGATAGAATGTCCCAATGGTGAAACTTTGTGAGTCCTGCTCCCCCATTGGTACATGACATTTTATCCCCTCCCTGGAACAGCGGTGCCTTGGTGCCACTGCTCTGGGGGTCACAGAAGCCCTCTCCCCTACCCCAACAACTATCGCGGCCCTAGATAAGCTGATTTGTGAGCTGCAGAAGCCCTCTCACTTCCCTTCCCACCCTCAGCAACCACCCCAGCCTACTTATCAGCTGATCCTGGCCTCAGAAGTCAGGACTTTGTTTAATGGCAACCTGCACATAGCTTCTAGTGGTTACTCCCTTCTTGTGGAGATTTTTTCTCCCTGCAACAGACAGAAATTCAGCAGGTCAATGACTGCTTTCTTCCAAGCTATCCCAAGCTGCAATTAATCGTCTGTTGTGAAGCCCGCAGTACTTTAAAGAGTCAAAATTCTGGGACAATCTTTCTTCTGCCCCTGACCAAACCTTTAATAGGTCCTCAGCCCCAGATGAGTTGTTCTTTCTTAAAGTTGTTCTTTCACTGGTGCGCAATTTTTCTCCCTTGAATATGGCTATTACCAATAATTATCAGGGGGTATGTTGTTATTGCTTTGCCATTAAGTCACCATAAGGTTGTCAGGGCAGGAGATGTTCAGAGATGGTTTGCGATTATTGACCTCTGGTATTCCTTGGTGGTCTCCATCCAAATACTGACCAGAGCTTATCCTGCTTTTGAGATCTGACAATTCTGGCTATGTACTCAGGACATAGACAACTTTGTAGCTTAATGCAGGTGCAGGCAAGGAGACAACAGAAGGCAGGGTTTTTAACATCTGTTGTTTGTCTTCTGTCCCTCTTATAATCCTTTCCCTACTTTCTCCTTCATCTTTCTTCCTTCAATCCTTACTCTGATTCTCTTTCAGTATAGGAAGGCCTAGTCTGCCTAGTAACAGACTATGGTCTTCTTATTGGAACACAATTCTAAACATCAACAATGAAATCACTTCCAAAACAACTATTAAAATGTAACAAACTGAAGCTTGCAGACTTTGATTAGTCTAAAACTATCCCATTGTTTTCATATCTGTGCATCTTGGTCTCTCAGGTCTAAATCTAGAACCAGTATGCTAAATAAACATAGATCTGAGTACAAAGCCCTTATATATTTACAATGCTGATTGATAGGTTTCAGAACAAGTCTGACTTATTGCCCCAGTTCTGTATCTTGAAGGAACTGAGAGTAAAAAGATCTACCTTCAAACAGTTTATTCTGACTGGCAGCAGCTCCCCAGGCAAAGAAAGACTTTTCCCAGCATCGTGTATGTAAGATTATTTAACTCAAATGTTCTAAGATTCAATGCTTTACCAAAAGATGATAAGGTTTTAGCGCAAACAACTGATTTAGCATAATTGTAAAGTCTACATGATTTATTCCATTTGGCCACTTGTCCAAATTCTGTGAACAATAGCAACAGGAGACAGAAGGTAGTTGACCTATGACTGTGGTGGTCCATTTCCATTGGACCACCAAGGGCTTCCTGATTTCTGTTTTTGTTTTTTTATTAGTTTGTTTTTCCTATAAAGGAGTTATAATCTAGAATACTTTTGATCTGATTAGTTGTACTTTTACCACAACAAGATCCAGAGTGTTTTGTAAAAGTAACATATGTTAGTGGACAAAAAAAAAGGATTCTAGTAAGAAAATAAGTAGACGGTGTGCATGTTCACTGGACCATGCTCTATAACTGACCTGGAGATGATGTAGCTATTAAATAATATTGATTAATTTCAATGTTAGCTAGTAAATTCTACCAAATAAAACCCCACCTGCCTCCCCACACTGTGGATTAACTAGGACTCTAGAACCAAGCTTGTTTCCATTAGTTTAGCAATATAGAAGGGAAAATTCCGGTTTTAGGATGCAGGAATCAGCGAAAGAAAATAAAAGTTATAAACTTTGTTCATTGTAACTCAGTTCAACTGACTTTTTGGATAAATTTCACCTATGGCATCTGCAACTATTCCTTTAATAATCCAGTTCTAAATCTGTTAATTCCCACTGGTTTTAATGGTACTTCTTAATAAATGTGTTTAGGATTGCAGCTGAAATTACAAGGCCTATTCCAGGTCAACACCTTTTTCCTAAGAGACACTCTGCCTTGAAACGGTGGGCAGGCAGAAATGTCAGCACTTTCGGCAACTTTAATTAAAAGGCAGCTTGAACTGGGATGGGTAAACTTTTGCCATTGGGGTTCCTTTACTTTAAAAAAAGCAGTTCTTTAGAAGAAGGAATTTCAACAGGTGCTCCTTGTCAAATGCTTACTGTGACATAATAAGCAGCAGCTGCTGAAATCCTAGACAACTGTTAAATGTATAGGAGCCTTATGTTGAAACTATCGAAGGAACTAGAGCTCAAGCCCTAATGCACACACTGTAAACACAAGGTAGAATTCCTTCTCTGTTTGTGCCAATGAAGGTCATAATTTTTGTGTTTAGTGGGCTGTGCAATGAAAGATGTTTCGTGCTTTTCAATAATGATTAATGTGGTATTCATTAGAATGCCTTATATGCTAAATTATACTCATTAAATTGCTATGTCAGAAACCATACACAGCACATGCAGAATTAAAATAGCACTAGCTAATACACACTGCACCCTCAAATCACTGTTCTAATTAGTATTTTCAGCACAGCTATTCCCTCAATGGAATTTCTTATACTCCTTATACTAACAAATATTGTCCTAACAGATTCATATTTGCACATGAAAGGCTGTTTCTATGCTAGTGGTATCCCAGTAGTGTCTATAATTTCTCTGGTGTTACTTCATGCATATGTTCAGTGACTTTTTTTTATAATCTCTCTTGAATTGGGGAAACATTAGCATAGTAGATATGTGAAAAATTTGGCCTTTCAAAAACCAGCTACCATATTTTTCTGACCCTAGGCTAAGACAGATTGTGTTTCACAAAGGTAAACCCAGCATGCGGTGATTTCTGTCCATCCATGAGTTGACATGTTCTACATTTTGTTATCTCTGAAATTATATACCTATATACTCGCATATAAGTCGAATTTTTCAGCACATTTTTGTGCTGATAAAGCCCCCCATCGACTTATACGCGAGTCAGGTGTATTTTAAGAAACATTTTAGGGTTTTTACTTTGTCGGCTGCCAGGGGGCGCAGTTTTTAGGCAGTTCCAAAATTTCAGTAATTTTTAAAGAGACTCTCCTGATGATACCACCCAAGTTTGGTAAAGTTTGGTTCAGGGGTCCAAAGTTATGGACCCCCAAAGGGAGCTAATAGCAGATGGGGCTACATTTTGAGAGTCCATAACTTTGGACCCCTTGAACCAAACTTCACCAAACCTGGGTGGTTACATCATGATAATCTCTTGCTGATACCAGCCAGGTTTTGTGATGTTTGGTTCAGGGGGTCCAAAGTTATGTTTGGTTCAGGGGGTCCAATTTAGAATATTCATCGCCCAGCTAGAAAAGGTTTTACCTCCTTATTTACTGTTCATTGCATGTTTTACAGGGAGCCCCTAAACTTAGGAGGATTTCTCAGTCTTTTGCTTTCAATTGTCATAAAGGCTGTAAACTTCATCAAATTCCATGCCCTTCAGGATTGCCTTGTTTGGCAGCTTTGGAAGAAAAAGAAAAAGATTTCTGGACGCTGCTGCAGCATATCGAGATGATGTGGCTTTCTAAGAGAAACTGTCTTCAACATTTTGTTGCACCAATCTGGGATAGCATAGTTTCCTTCAAGTCTGATAAAACGTACAGAAACAGATTTTTTTGGAGCTATGGCAGACATATTTATCTGGCAGATATATTTCAGAAACTTAATTTTTTAAACATGACCTCACAGGGCAAAAACAGTAACCTTGCAGATAGTAAGGAAGCCGTTGTTTCTTTCCTTAAAAAACTCACAGTTTATTGGCACAATGTAGGATGTGGGGAATTTTTACAATTTCCAAACCTGAAAACAATCACAGAGGCACAGAAAGATGATGACCTTACCATTTATGTGAAACATCTCAAGCAGATACACAAGGATATATAAGAAAGATTTAATGGTCTGTTAAACTTCAGTATGCTGAATTGGATTTTGAATCCATTTGAAGTATAACCCACCCAAGCTGAGGCAGAAATTCAAGAGGGTTTGGTTGATTTTCAGATATAATTGTGCACTGTCAGTTTGGTCAGTTTTAAAAAGATTTGGATCAAAATGCTCTGCCAAATAAATGTCCAACACTGTGAAAAAAATCTCAAAAGACTTTTTATTTTCTTTCCCTTAACTTATTTGGTGGAGTGCAGCAAGGTAGCTTCCTTGACAAGGTAGCCTTTGGAGTGTCCAGCTGCTGAACGGTGCCCCCTCACTGCTCTGTGCCTGGGACAGTTACATCAGGGTCCCCTCATATTGAGGGGCCCCACCGCCCCCCCCCTCATGGGGGAAGGTTTTAAATTGGGGTTGGACGCCTCTTGTTGTTATTATGTATTATGGTTATTCGCTGTTTTTATGAGTTTTAAGCTATTTTATGGGATGGAGCTTATGTATTTATATTTGTATGACCGCTCCTGTTGATGTTCAAATAATGTTGTTCACCGCCCGGAGCCCTTCGGGGATCGGGCGGTATATAAATTAATTAAATAAATAAATAAATAAATAAATAAATAAATAAATAAATAAATAAATAAATAAATAAACCCAGGAACAGAATTGATATGCTATAAGAGGTGACCTCTACTCCAACCACATGTGTTTGGAAGAATGATGTCTGGGTGTGTCCCTGCCTTGCTAGCTCAGGAAAGATTTACAGAAGCATCTTGCATCCTACAAGACAGGAAGAAAGGAAAACAATAACTCAGAAAGAGGACACTCAGGGAGGAATCTTTATCTAGCATACATAAAGACAGCCATTGCACATATGCATGGTATTTTAGAGAAAAGGGAAATACAACACATACACACACAGTGTCCAAGCATGATGAGTCACTTTTACTCCAACACTCTGTATCATCACCTTTACCTGCCCATTCTTTTCCTCATAGTCAATGAGTACCCTAATTGGGTATTTTGTAACTGATGAAAGCAAATATATGCTTAAGGAATATTTTTAAAAATCAGAAATTTTAAAATAGGCACCTAACAACAGGAAGAAGAAAACAAGACCTCCTTCTGTTATTATCATTTAAACAAAGCTTTTAAGATATTTTGGGGTAACAAAAAGAAGTGCTTTGTGTAACCAAAAAAAGTGTTGATGATTATCATTATACTGATTTAAAGCTTGTTTTTTTGGAGGATTTTAAATGAGCTGGAGAGAACCTCTTGGGGTTACAGCTTGATCGTACAAGTGATCAAAGACTGTAAATTAACACAAAGTATAATGATCATTCCAATGATTAAAATGCAAGTAAAGGCTAAGGCAATTAGAGCTGATCTAGGGAGAACAAGCTGCAGAAACTCATAAAGTAAAACCCTCATTACTAAAGCAACATAATTTTTGCTTCACTGCAATACCCAAAACGGGCCTGGTAAAGAAAAAAAAAACTTTATGCTTTTTTGTTCTGAAAGACTGTTCTGTGCTTTCAGGACTTTTACAAATGGGGTGCTTTCAAGTGTAACTGTTGTTTAAGAGGCACAATGAGAACATCCTATATGTCCTATGCCAGGTAGTCTACCTAATGGTTGAATAAGGGTGCCACTGACTGACCGACATCATAAAAAACCCCACCTCTATCTAAGGCCCTTTCCACACGGGCGTTTTATGGGAGCCATTCGCACAGGGGGTGCAGCTGCTGCGCAGCCGCGCCGCCCGACCGGCGCCAAGCCGGCGTTTCCAGAGTGCGCTTGGAAGCGCACTTTCCTGGAAACGCTGACTGGGAGCGCTTCCAGGCGCTTCCCCCCCCCCACTCCCTCCCTTCACTTACCTTGTCCCCGGCCCTCCGGCGCGTCGCCGAGGCCTGGGGACACGCCCCCCTGCCCTGCGACGCTGCAGCAGGCATGCAGGGCCGGGGGGCGTGTCCCCTGGCCTCGGCGATGTGCCGGAGGGCTGCGGGACTGGTGAGTTGCTGTGACGACGGCACAGCTCTGCGCCATCGTCCCAGCCGGTTCCCAGACCGTCCATGCGGACGGTCCCAGTGTCGTCGGGTCAGCGTGGCGTATGCCGACCCGACCGCTTCTGCCTCCGTGCAGAAGCGGCCAGTGTCTCTGGTTTCAATTGTATATTTTGTCTTTAAGCATCTACAGCAATTACAGGTGCTGCAGATGTTGAATGCTAATAAATAGCATATTTAATAGAAAATCACAGAACACTCAGAAGCACATCAGCAAGTAAAAGGAATGGAATGGTATCTAGATTTATCCATGCCTTTTAATAGTCACAGGCAGGCTGAGTGGGATCTAGAAGGAAGGAAGGAAGGAAGGAAGGAAGGAAGGAAGGAAGGAAGGAAGGAAGGAAGGAAGGAAGGAAGGAAGGAAGGAAGGAAGGAAGGAAGGAAGGAAGGAAGGAAGGAAGGAAATTACCTTCTAACTGAAAACAGAACTAAATGTCACATGGTATGCCATGATCCTCCATTGATCCAATGGGTTTGCAGTTCAAAGGGAAATACTAGTGTAGTAGCTGATGAGCTCTGTGACCACTCTGATTGTTTTTGGCCATGCTGGAAAAAAAACTTAGAAATGTTTTTAAGTGTTCCCCAGAAGAAACTGAACAGGGTGATTTTACTTCAGTGGGAAAACTGGGTAAAAAGACTAGAAAAGTTTCACAAGCCCTTTCTGTACATAGGTGTAAACCAGAAAGGGGGGGGGCCTGAGAGGCTCCACCACTCCCTCCCCATTTTATTACCATTCTTTTATAATAGAATTATAACATGAATAAACTGTCCTTTTAAAAAATGACAATAGAAAACCAATACGAATAATATTTATTCATTACTGTGAGAGAATCAGCACCAAGGAAGCACAAATAAGTTAATTAGACTGAAACAATGGTACCTAGGGGAATTTCAGGAAAAGGTGGGGCCTTAGCAGAAGAAGATTTGCTTCCAAAGAGATATACAGTAGAATTTCACCCATGAGCAAATGTTACATTTCAGTTTCCTTTACAGCTTAAAGAATGATTGAGTGGTACAAAAAGGCCCTAGTATGTGACCAGCCAAAGTTATAAGCATATTTATAAATATATTCTTCAATCCAGACAATATTGGGGCCAATTTAAGTTCCTTTGAAAGCAATTACTCTTATCAGTTGCAACTAAGTTGTTCCATGATCACTAACTTTACATGGAACAGGCAACAGTGACCAATAATACTTTGGTTAATATAACTTAAATCTTGGTACATTTAACAACAGTATCTCTTTCTTGGCTCCAAATCAGTTAGTTATTCACTATTTTAAAGAATCAGATATAATTGCACACACATGCAAATTACTTATTGAACAGTAGAGCGGTTTTAGTCGGTAGGTTGTATGAGTCTTTGAGTAACCACTAGCCATGTCATTAATCCCAGTCTTTTCCTCCTCCACACACACCTGAACCATCCACTTCCAGCTGAAGCATCATTCATGACTGTTAGACTAAACATGATCAGAGCCAATATAAACAAGCCTGCAGTAACTCTTCCAGAGACATGCAAAATACTATCCTTCCAATCTAAAGAACTTGCCCGTTCAACACAAGGCTGACATAATTCTATACCCTTCCAAATATTCTGAGGAGGGGAGGGTTGTGCAAATTGTTCTCACACCACCCTTTACTGAAAGGGTGTACAACTGCTGCACATATAATGACAAAATTAGGAATCAACCTTCAACTGTCCCACACTGCAGCTCATTGCTTTAGTTTTGTTGCTTAACAAGCAATCACAGATACATGCCTGTTTACTTACAACTTTCACTCAGTGAAGTCACACTGTTCTTGCACCTTTTAATGACAGATCTTCAGGTGTCCCTAGTTCAGGGGTAGGGAACCTGCGGCTCGAGAGCCGCATGCGGCTCATCTGCCCTTGCACTGTGGCTCCACGAGCCGAGCCGCCAGCCCCATCCTTGCCTGCCCTGCAGGCAGCAGGGTGGGCGCACCAACTGCCCGCGGTCGGCTGGGCCACGCCGCAGGCTTCCCCTCTCACCCGCCCCGTTGGAGTGGGGCAGGCGCTTTCCCAGCAGCCGGTGAGGCCAAGCCGCTGGCTTCATCCTTGCCCACCCTGCAGGCAGCAGGGCGGACGCATCCATGCTCTTCTCAGAATGAGCGGAGTAAAAGGTTAAAAAAACCCTATATATATAGTGTTATCTTTATTTTAAATGTCAAAAATTATTTGCGGCTCCAAGTGTTTTCTTTTCCCGTGGAAAACGGGTCCAAATGGCTCTTTGAGTGTTAAAGGTTCCCTACCCCTGCCCTAGTTAATGCTAATGTGAACCATGAGTTCCAAAACAAGGCATAAAAAGAATGATTTTTCCTCCTACAACATTGCATCGTATGGGAGGTATGGGAGCCTCTGAAGCTATTTTCTTCTGTATGTGAGATATTTTCAAAATCACAGCAGTAAGTACCATCTTTCCTTCCCTATTAAGTGGAGAGGGTATCAGTGCTCCAGTTTCAGTGGGTTTGATCAATGGGTGCTGTACATAGACTGAATGCAGATTACATCTGGTTCACCAGATAAGCCTCTACCACTCAGTGGAGGAGTGGGGAAACAAACCAGTTCTCCAGATTAGAATCCACCTGTTCCTAACCACTACACCACGCTGGGTCTGCTGCAGAAATACAGTAGCCACCTTTTGTCTTAAGGAATTTAAGGTTAGCAGTTGAACTCCACTGTTCATTTCTAGCAACATAGTCCCCATGAGTTTTTCTGCTACCAGTGAAGTGGAGGACTAAAGCAAGGAAGCTGCTCAGTTATATGACCATCAGTGCTCCATGAATGATACTTAGTCCTTTTAGCAAATGCCATGATTTTCTGATAATTAAGTGCTAATTTGGTCACCTTAAAATACAATGCTAGTAAGGCCAATAGGTATTCTTGAAAGGATTATGGCATCGTCTGCATAAATCAGACTGAAATGTGTCTTCCAGCAAGTTTGCGGAGATAAAAATTCATGTAAAGAAGGCCCACCATATCATTAATATAGAAGTTAAATATAACTGGGGGCACTATACATCCTTGTTTAACACCTTTCCCAGTTTCAATAGCACTGGCAAGATAACCTGATGGTTGGATTGAGAGGTGAAACCTAGGACACTAGTCGTTTTGAGATCAGTGCTAAATAAAATTTATTTATTTATTCTGCACTTATTTATTCAGTCCTCTATGGCACCATTTTATAATGTTGTAGCAGTGCCTGGCTTACTTTGTGTACAGACTCTGTTCCCTTAATACTAGGCAAATGAGGAGGGCTGTTACAATAATTACTTTGAAAAAGAAAGTTATGGCTGTTTTGATCTAGAGTATTTTAGTGTGTGCCACTGTCTTTTTCTTTTCTGAGACAGACAGGAAAGGCAAAAGGTCCTGCCACTCTCTAGCATTATCTGCTAGGACAGGCATCCTTCATTAGGATTCCAAAACACACAGAGTAAGATTCAAATACATCTGTTCCCTCATTAGGAGGGTAATATATGAATCAGCCTTCACAGATCACCAGGACTGGGCTCTAAACAAAATAAATGAATAAGGACTAAGAGTTCCCATGCCCTTAAGCAATTGCTAGCTTGGAGCAAGTACCTGTCAATTGGCACTGACAATAATAAAACCCAGACAATGTGTATCTGAGGCTTTGGATGAAGAGGGGGGAAAGACAATAAGCATACATAAATGATCCCTTTAAAGAACCAGCAGAGCACATACAAACATCTGTTCATTTCCTTCTGGACATAACTGAAGCTTGTGGGAAAAGACCTCACTTTGTACTTCACTTTTAAATGGAATCACACAACAAGAAGCATTTTTCATTGCGAACGTATCTGGGAAATATTTGCCTTTGACTGACTTAAGAAGACCTCATACCTGCATTTATTATTTAGAGGCTTCTCCTTTGAACTGCTTGCATACTTCTCAGGCCAAAGCACAATATGGGTCTTAAGTTCTTACAGGCCTGTTTCTTTGAGCTTTTGTTGGCCCCCAAATAGGTTTGTCTGGCGTGATCTTACCTTCACATGAAGTGCCTGCATGCTGCATTCTCCAATTACATTCAACTGGCTACTCTGAGTATATGGGTTTTGAAGCCATTTCCAAAAGCTTTTCTGTCCCAAGTTCATGAATTATGGTTAGGGGATACTCTCCAGCTTTGAGTCACATTAGCTGTTGTATAACAATAAAAAAAGCAGCAGCAGAGCAAAAGGTATGATGCAAATACTGCATTAAACCTGCTTAGGGCTAACTATACAGACAAGCTTCAAGAGATAAGTCACACTTTCATTTGATTAAAAAATATTGGCAAGAAACAAAGTCTTTGCTACAATGAACACATGAGAAGATTTACTTATAGTTTTTAGAGAGGACTGAAGACATATTGGTTCTCCTCTGGGTGCCTTGGTTCTACACATGGAAATTATCTATAAGCACCCTGAAAACTGGGCCTTAGCCATAGCTGACAGCTGCTGTCAAGTATAAACAAGGTGTTATAGTGAGGGGCACTGTCCATTTCATAGCTTGGGAATCCCTGATTGTGCATGTGGATCTCCGTAAGTCTTTCTTTTTTTTTTAACTCTTGCTTTCCATTTTTATACCTAGAATCTAGGTTGTAGATGAAGGACTACTACACTATAATGGGAGCATCCCATTTTCTGTAAACAAGTTTGTCTCATTCCAGTTAGATTTAGCAAGACTCTGGCTATTGAGGGAGATCTGCCATCTACCCTCTGCCCTTCCACAGTTTGGGAGATCAGTGGAGCCTGAGGGCAAAATGGGTAGGAGACTTGACACACCATTCTATCACAAAGTGATGTCACCACATCCGCATAATGCTCTAGGATCCCCCCTCCCCAAAAAAATTGGTGAATCATCATTTGCAGCCCCATCCCCCCCTCTTTATTCTCCCACAGTTGACTGGTAAGTGTAATCTTACCCCACTCTCTTCACAGATAAATATACATAGTTTAATCTCATGCTACTCATATTTACTAAAAGTAAGCCCTTCTGTGTTCTATAGGGGTTCATATGTACAAAGGATTACAAAAAAAACCCTCAGCTTTTACTGATAAAAAATACTGTGGGTGAGCTGTCAGGGAGAAAAATAACCAAATGGGTTGCTCAGCTCTTCCTAGGAACTACAGTTTTCAAAGAAAAAAGTTCAGTTCTTCCAGCTAACAAGTTTGATCTTTCCATTCTGTCCTTTCCGAATCAAATCTTGGAAAGCAAGCTTTGCTCTTCGCAGAAAACTACCTTCAGCACTTTTCAATCAATCCCTTCTTGTTCTTTCATCTAGCCTAATCCTTCTTCATGCCATCTTTTAATGTTATGGTGCTCATTTCAAAAGCATACCCCAGGAGCCTTTGCCAAATATTCACATTAACATAAGCCCATGCACACATCTGCTAGTCTATTCTGGTCTAAGGGTTCACTCTCACAGCACAAATAAGAAGTTCTGAGGATGGGGAAAAAACATGTCTTGGGGAGGAACTCCACACAGCCTTTCACCCAAGATGTCCTCAAGATGCCTTATTTCAGCTCAAGGTGTCCTATTTTAAGGATGCAGAACTACCAACCATTTTTTCCAAGTCTTCTGTAAGTCATCTCCTCTTGTTGGGCAACTCAGCAGCTGAGAAGACCTCTCATTTTTCCCATCCAACCTCTTGTCAGTTTCCTCCACTTCTAGCGCCCAACAGTATATGGTGCTGCAGGGATTCTCCGTGCCCACAGCTATTTGCTGAAAATTTCCCTGGGGCATTTGCTCTGCAGGCTCTGCTGCTGGGTGCCTTTTCAGTCTGAAAAAATGCATGGTTGTACTCAGTGCATCCCACTGATTCTGGAAATATATAGTTTTCCGTTTTAAAATATTTTGATGAGCTGTCTTTGAAGACACAAACACATGATATAAGAATCACAGCCAATTTTCATATTGTGTGTCCATGTCTTTGAAGAAAGCTCATCAAAAATTTGAAAAAGGAAAAACTATATATTGCTGGAATTGGCAGAATGAGCTGAGTAAAAACTATGTATTTTTCAGGCTAAAAAGGCACCCAGCAACAGAACCTGCAGAGCAAATGCTCCCTGGAAAACGTTCAGCAAATAGCTGCAGGCATGGAGAATCCATGCAAATAGCTGAAGGCATGGAGAATCACTGCACAAGAGCTTCAAACGTGAGCAGGAAGAAATGGTGGGTGGCGGGAAATCTCTTTCTCCTCTGATGCCTTTTTTGTCTATGCTGTCTGTACAAAAAATGAGGAGACTTTTTTAAAGACATGCCCAGACTGTCTTATTTGTGCTGTGCAGAACGGACCAAGGTCTATCGAAATATCTGTGAAAATATCTATTACTCAGACACAGGTCTAAAACTCTTTGTTTTTCAGTACAGACTACACAGAGATATAGTGAAGCTTACACCAAACTTGTATTCTCTGTAATACCTGTGTATTCCTGGCAAGGACTTGAGGAGGAAGACAGAACTCACTCAGAAAAGGCCTATGGGCACCCCTAAGGCTGGATAATGTATCTCCAATAGGATGGGATTGTGTCCTAACTTTGAAAGGCTATTTATGTTCATACAGGAATATAAATCTCTTATACCTAATAGGTCCAATGGTAGAAAGAAGCAAAGTACTATATATTTTTAATATATTTGATTGACCAAAATAATTTCTGTACAAAGATAAAGACATCATCAGAAATGAAATATGATCAGCCCACAAAAACCATTTTTATTCTGTTTTCACACAACAAACATCTCTTTGTTCAAGATATTTTTAAAGCCCGTTAACTGAACTGAATCTGGCTCTTCCCCTTTTCTGATTCCCTCCTTCTGTTCAGATTGATCTATTCATGTTCTTTGAAGACTGCCAACTTGGAACATCCCATGGACCTTGACAATTGGCAGATGTGATCAATCACTTCATAAAACCCTGCATGTCAGCTAAAAACAAGTTTGGCACCTTAACAGCAAAACAATCTGTTAAACAGCTTAAGGCCTGAATCACTGCAAATGTTTGAAAAACAAACTCATTTGGTGAAATCATTTTTATGACTGTAGCCTAAAGGGGAGGGAGACTGCCTCTTCCATAATTCTCTTGTGCCCATCAATAGTGAGAAAATGTGTTCTGCTTTCAGTAGGAAGATGATCCATCTTCTCTTATGGTTTACTAAAACTAGCATGTAAATTTAAGGAAGCAGATTAGGTGTTAAGTTTTTCATACAAATGACTGAAAATGGTGCAAAGGGTCAGTAATCACAAAGTAATCATATATTAGCACATATTCAAACGTCCTCTAGTTTTACAGTCTGATTAATGTTTGAGTTCTTTTTTTCAGACAGTGGTGTGGATCCAGCCTTCCTCCAATGTAAGTGCTCTTCCACTGGAATAAAACCCACAAATTGAAAGAATGTTCCTTAAGATGGAAGGAGGCTTCAATCTTTGCTCAGTAGTATAGTAAAATAGAGGCAGAATCAACCCCAATATCCTTCTGTGCTTCTTTGCCATGACTGACCTCAGAAATACAATTTGTAATGGCTCTGGTTCTTCTTAGAGGGTAGGTTCGAGGGTATGAAAGTTTTTATTGGCCTGAATGGTACCACATGGTATCATCTTGGTAAATAACATATGGGGAAATGACATTATACCACTGCAAGAGATCATCTGGAAATCTGGAGTGAATTCTGCCCAGTCTATGTGATATGCAGCTCAATGTGTCTATTCCATCTTGTTCCAGAAAGGTTTCAAAGATAAAACAAAATAGGAATGCTGGTGTCCAAAGCCATTTTGGAATATTACCCACTCTGTTCTAGAGACAACTGTACTCCCAGTGAAAGCAGATACATATTTGGTGAAATTCTTGGATTCTTCTCTGGACCCTGAACAAGCAGGTGATGGAGATAAGACCAATATTTACCAACCTTTAGAATACCAGCTGTGACCATTTTTAAAGAAAAAAGACCTGGATACTGTCACATGATCATTCCAGAGGAATAGCAGTGTTAGCAATATAGTAGCAAAATAGAACAAAAGTCCAGTGGCCCCTTAAAGAGTAACAATATTTATTCCAGCATGAGTTTTCCTGACTCAGACCTCAATTTTTAGATGATATGGGAAGGAAATCATTTTGCAGATTTTATAGGGAAAATCATAGCAGTAGCGGGAAGGGGAGGAAGAGAAGGATTAAGGCAGAGATGAGTTTGGTGTGATCTCTATCATAAACTTTTTAGGTGTGATTGTGTGCAAGGACCTGGAATGGACTTAGTTGATACATATAATGAATGAGACAGGTCTTAGGGCACAAATAAACAAACTATAACAACATAGGATAAGCTACTTAGAAAGAAACAGTTTGATTAAAAAAAAGATTAACCAACTAACCAAAGGTTTGTGTATAATATGATGCTAATATATTAAGAAGACCCAAACAAAGTCTTTAAAATGTAAGCCCTGTTGAATTTTTAGAAATTATGAGTAAGGCAACTCAAATCGCTGCATAAGACTGGATGAAACATAGTGTTTTACTTGATGAGTTCTAATTCAATATTTTTACACTGGATATTTTTTTTTTGAAAGGATTTAGGGGAGGGGTAACGCAGTAACTTTCAAATCTACAACAGTCTGTCAGAGAAGATTCAAATGATCCCCAAGTGGTTCTTAAACATTGCTGTTTCTTATGTCAGCGTTGGGTTTGTTTGTTTATTTATATATCCATTTATTTATTAGTCATTTTGTATCCCATCCTCCCTGATCGAAGTCAGGCTCAGGAATGCACACAATCATTACAAACACAACATTTCTAATACATAAAAATACATAAATTACATAGGTACCAATCTGTTTGTCCAAAAAATGTCACATTCAGGCTTGTTGCTTTTCATTAAATATTTGTAGGAATAATTTTGAACATTTTTTCTCAATTTCTTAGCATGATGATATTAATTAAAAAATCTGTACCTGCAAGTGACACTCATTATCTGTGCCTGCAAGTCACACCCACTATATTATCCTGTGTACCCTTGTAACTCTTGTAACAGCAGACTTCCCCATTTACCATGGGAAGGCCACTTCAATTAACCCATCTTTTTCTGCTTTACTTTTGAAGTAAACGTGGAAGTCCCTGTGGCTGGAGAAATCATTGCGTATCACATAGCTCTCAAATCTCAAATCATTCCCACACTCGACTGGAGATCTTATGCGGATCAAATATAATTTTGGCAGGCCTGAGTACTGAGAAACATCTTACAATATTCTTGCATCATCAAAGAAGAGGTTTATTCTAACCTTGATTTTCTTTTCCATTTCATTCCTAGTATCTTCCTGGACTTCTTTCATCAGTTCTCTTTTTTTCAGCTTTATTGTGTTTCAACTCAGACCTTTCCAAGCAATTTCTTGTACTTCCTTTGAGAATCCCACTTTGCACCTTAAGAATCATGTGTTTACAATTTGCTTCTCCAATATAAAGATGGGATACATAACCACACTCTTCACAGATGAAAATTCCATCATAAAAACTAAGGCCATATGGCTCCATAATTAACAACGTGCTTTCAATCTAAGAAGGTGCCTTTTGTTCATGCCAACACCATCTTCTGTGGAAGAAAAGTGTATCTAATCTCAAGCGTGCTTGACACTTTTCTGTAACTGTAGGTTGGATACCATTAAAGCAACGCTTGTGGTTCAAATTGTTTCATAACTGTACCTTCAGAATGTATGAATATAGCATGTGTTGCATTCACAGGAAATCACATGTACCGCAAACAAATTTCATGTTCTTATAGAGAGAAAAGTTTCCATGTGTCATGAAAATACTATAACTTATGCCAACCAGACTTGCAGGATCAGATGCTAGAACACTACTGCAACCTGCTATGTGTTGGATTTGTAGCCCCAAACCAAAGCTATGTGAGTTTGATAGCTCTGATCTAAATCAAGGTAAACTGGCAAAGGGAAGATTATGAAAGACACTCCATAAAGGAGCAACTGACATTATTTTCATATAAGGAATAACAAATAGCAGTAAATGAATAGTTTCATAAGGGAGGGAAGTAAGCACTGTCCCACAAGGATGGCCTTAGAAGTGGTGGTATTTAATTTGTTCATAAATGATCTGGAATTGGGGGAAGGAGCAATATTGTGGCTGTGTATTATTGTGGCTGATGATACACCGGAAGCGCCTAAAAGCAATGCCCTCACTCCAGTGCGTGCCCTCACTCCAGTGCGCTTCGTACACAGTAGGCATGTCTCTTCGCCTGTCCCGTATCAACAGATTTACAGAAAATTCCTGTGCACACACAGATACTTGCTAGGTCCGTATCCAGCCCCCAAGGGTCAGAGGGCAGCGTGGGCAGCTTCCTCCATCCAGAACTTCACAGGGAGAAAAGGTAGGTAGCCAAGACAAAGCGGAGGCAGCTCCGTGTGGAACTGCCCCTGCAGCCCGTGGCGGTTTTGGGACTGCCCACCCAAGACCATGCGATAGGTTCCAAGTCTCCACCAGCATAAATTATGCCAGTGGCTTGCCACTTCTTCCGCCCATGCGGAAACAGCCTAAGAGACCTCCCAGACTGGACTCCTCCCATCCTCGTTCCCCACTACCACTTGACAGGCTAGAGGGGATGGTGTAATGTTCCTTCCAGCATAAAAATGAAAGTGACATCATTGGATCAATGCAATACTCTGAGATGGTTTTGTGCCAGAGCTGTAACTGTGCATTGGTATACAATTGGTGATTTGCCCTATCAAGGACCGAAATCTGCTCACTTTCTTGAGTCCTCAATTAGCAGTTCTGTGTTAAATATAGTAAACAGGGATTATGATCACCCACTTCCACACTAATCACCCACTCCCACACTAATAATCTGATGCCCAGGCTTGGGAAGCCCATCCCCACAATTAGCAAAGCCAGCAGATTAGAAAGAGCAACTTTCTGACACTCAGAAGGTCCAGCAACATGATTCCTTTTCTCCAAGGAGAAACTGGTAGGACCTGGGACAGTTAACAGTGTTCCCAAAACCAGCTGTGCCAGTAAAACTGCATGGCTCTTTTAAGCAGTCCCACCTAGGAGCTAGGTTTGTTGTCAGCCAGCCAGCAGGACCAGAAGTTAACCAGGGAGTTCTCCTGTGAATGATAAAGCCACACCCCCATCCCAAATCTTGCATGAATACTCTCTCCCAATGGCTGAGGCATATTGGGGAGAAATGGCACCCAGGAACAATCCCTACTCCAGGTGCCCCCCCAGCCCCTCGGGAATGGGCTTGGGGCAAGGGCAGCTTGGACAGGCTGCCGCGGCACCCATTCAAGCCCCCCACCTCACTGCAGGCCACCTCCTCCCTTCAGGCCACAGTGGGCAGCCCAGGAGGGTGCTACATACTGCCCTGATCTCAAGCCCTGACCCCAAGGGCCTTGGGAGGGAAAGAGGCAGCTCAGACAGGTGCCACATACTGCCCACGGGTACAGGGGGTCAAATGACCCCCAGGTCAGAGCAGGGGAGGAAGGGGTGGGGGCTGATTTTGTGGGGGGGCAGTGCAGGATCATTTGATACACACCCCTGGCCCCTTGGGCCAAACGCCCCTGCCTGATGGCTGCCCCTAGAACTTCCGGGATAGGCGTGGCTCCAGTAACTTCTTTAAAAACAAGAATCAGCTAAAGGCCCAGGTGGACATGCCAGGACTCTCTGTACTAGGCTGTGGAGAGGTCCAGCATGGGATAAAAATGATACAGGGTGAGTTTAAGTGCTTCCTCTCCTGGTAGAGGCCACAAAGACCTCCGACAAAGGGTACGGGAGGGAGTCCAAGTTCAGGAGTCCAACTGGAAGACCCAATGTTTGACAAGTAAATAACAAAACAATTCACACTTTGGTTCTGGTGGGTTTTCCAGGCTGTGTGGCCATGGTCTGGTTGACCACGGCCACACAGCCCAGAAAACCCACCAGAACCAGTTGAATCAGGCCGCGAAAGCCTTCGACAATACAATTCTCACTTTGCCCCATGGCCTTAGACCAAGTCTCTGGCCCCTGTGGGGCTCAGGACCCCCAAGTATCCCTCTTGCCCTGGTGGTAGGGTTTTTTTTTATAATAGTGCTCTTTTCCCTTATAGGTAGCTGGGTCCCCCTATGGTTCCTTCACACCAGTGGGCCCTCTTGTTGCATACTGTCCTTCTCCCACAAAAGTTCCAGTTTCCTTTGCTGCCTTCTTCTTGGGCCAGCCTTCCATCCCCCCCCCCTCATAGTTCTGGGTCTCTTGGGGCCTCCTGACTTATACCCAGAGTTAGCCTCTATTCTGGGTCTCTGCCTCAGCCTGAGAGCCCCTCGCATTGCGCTACACTTATGAACTTGAGGCATTTATCAACATTTGTCAACCTTTGCCCAGGGCCTACTTGCCTTCCACAGCTCTGGCTCTGTACATCCCTTGATGATCCATGGCCTTCTTTTGACAGCAAGACTGACAGAGGTGGGTCTTGCCCCTCCCTTACTAGGAGACCTTTCCTTCCAGCCTGTTTACCTCTGACTTAGTAATTGGGAACTAGCCAGACCTCACAGGACCACCCAGCCAATGACACCTGTGTATGACAAAACATTGTCGAAACAAATCAATTTACTTTTTTATTCTTGGACAATGTTACCTGCCATTATTCAGCGTACTTCTTCTTCCTGCTCCATATAGGGAAGCCAGGCTGAAGACAGGACCTGGAGATGCCCTGAAATTACAATTCATCGTAGACTACAGAGATTAGTTTCCCTGAAAAAAAAATTGATGCTGTAGAGGATGAACTCTATGACATTGTATCCCACTGAGGTCCTTTTCATCCCCAAACCTCCATCTTGGAGTTTCCCATCTTGCATCTGGCAACCCTACGGCCCCCATCCCCTACTAGTGGCTAGCAGGGACCTGCAGAGGGTCAGGCAGGAAGTGTCAGAGGATCAACTAGGAAGTGTGAGCACAAATAATGGCTGGTTCTTACAGTGTGATGCCCCCAAGTTCATTTTAATAGATTTAACCTATTAATTAAAGCTTACCTGTGAAAGGAAAAGGAGTAGTGCAAGGTCAAGAGTTATGAAGAAACACTTCCAAATTTACAGAGGTTCCTTGCCCTAGTCCACTGCCTGTTTACATGATAGTAAAATCCACTGGGACTACTCTTTTCTTAACTCATAAACAGAGAGACAAAGTTCATTACCCAAGTTTGAAAGTCCATAGGCTAGATGGGCCAACACCAACTTCAAGGCTTCCAAACCACAGTCTAATATACTACTGGAAAATGGAAAACATTTATCAGTTACCCTCAGAGTAAGATTCCACCCATGAGGGCTTCATTTGTCAAAGGCTAGCTCTTTCCTTAATACCACAGTTCTCTTCTTTTAACATGTATATGGAATCAATTTATCCAAATATATTTCATGAACAGTGATCATTTCGTTTCTTCGTTAAATACACAGGATTTTGTATTGTGTCACTAGGGACAGAGGGAGAAAGAATAAGGTCTGAAGAGTAAATGAAATCTTAACAATTATTTAATTCTGAAAGAAATTTGGTCTCATCTTTCATTATTTTTTCTCCAGCAAATTGAAGTAGTTTGCCATTGTAATTGCTCATGTAACCTAATACCAATAAAACACCCACCTCCATCTTTATTAAATTTTAAAACTGGCTGGGAATGTGATTTGCTCAGTTCCTGCTGATGGATACAACTAATGTCTCATTCTAAGATGTTTGCATGGCAAAACAGTTTGCCAGATACTACTTAATGCTCCTTCATTCGGCCTTAGCAGTAGACGTACTATTAGATGTAGGCTGCAAGGTGACAGCTTATTACACACTTTGTGATATTTTTGGCTTCTTTTTTGCCCTCACACAAGGATAAACCAGCTGTGACTTCAGCAAAGTGAGTGAAGTTAAGTGAACAAGCAGGCCCTTTATTGCAAATATTGACTAACATTATTTTCTTTATCTCCAGCTGCGACAATAAAATGATTCTGTGAAGATCTGTTTTGTCCAGTCCTCCCTAAATGCTGATCTAAGTCATGACAGTGGAGTTTTAGGTATAGGGTTTCTAGCCTCCAGGGTAAACTTGGAGTTCTCGTGGAATTACATAGGGACTGTTCCTCTGGAGCACGGGTCGGCAACCCGCGGCTCGCAAGTCGCAAACAGCTCTTTCCAGCTTGTGGTGTGGCTCCCAGAATGGCTGCCCCTTCCCTGAGGGGAGGGGAGAAAAAAGCTGCGCCCGGCTCAGGCTGCCCGCTCCCTGTTCGTGCGGGGGCATGGGAAATCCCTCTCCAAAGTGGTGCCAGGCTCAGGCAGGGCTGCTGCTGCATACTTCCCGTTCATGCAGGAGCGTAGGTGTCCAGGGGTGGCCCGGAGGCCCCTCCCTGAACTTAACGGGGCGGTGGCAAGTGCCGGCCCAGCTGCACGGCCACGCGCCCCGGCAGCAGCAGCGGCGATGATGTGCCCAGCAAGGCGGGGGCAGGGCACGGGGAGGCAGGAACAAGGGGGAAACACGCTGCAGCTGGCTGGCTGCAGCATGAAAACGAGGCCACAGGACGAGGGTAGACACTCCCCAGAAGGCACTAGGGCAGGATTTAAGGCGGGGTGGGGCTGACGAGTGAGGCTCCGGGGAGAAGGAAGACGCTGGGGAAGGTGGAGGTGGAAAGGAGAGCGGAGGAGCCTAGGAGAGAGGAGAAGAGAGAGAGAGAGAGAAGAGAGAGAGGGAGAGAGCTGTGGAAAAGCGCCAGAGAGGGGAGGAACAGCAAGGAAGGAGGTTGAATGTAGTAGAGAACTCCCAGAGGGGGGGAGAAAAAAGGGGAGAGTTGCCCTAGGGGAGATTAGCCAACACCCTGTGGTTTAAGTCTTTGACGATTTCTAGGCCCCCTAAGACCGGTGCCGCCGAAGGGGATAGCAACACCCCGGAAAGGGAAGGTGGGACGGATTATCCCAGCCACTGGAGAGGGAGGGGGAACGCCACAGTGGGGAATCCCTGCAGGGAGGGGGGGGAGAAAAAGCGGTGTCCGGCTCAGGCAGGAGCTGCTGGCTGCAACACACTATAATTGTTTTATACAAAGCGTAAAGGTAAAAAACCAAAATACACAGTGTTATCTTCATTTTAAATGTCAAAAAATATTTGCAGCTTCATGTGTTTTCTTTTCCATGGGAAAATGAGTGTAAAAGGTTGCTGACCCATGCTCTGGAGGAAATTGTAACTTTGGAGGGTGGACACTATGAAATCACATTCCTCCTGAGTCTCCTCTTCTCCCCAAATTCTACGTTTCTCAGGCTCCACCCTCAATTTTCCAGGAAATTTTCCAAGCTGGAGTTGGAAATCCAAAGAAGTCCACACCAGCAAGCTTAAGCCTGCTGAATCTAGAAGGGAGCACAATCTACAAATCAGATTGAAATTTGTAAAAAAGCATTTGTAAAATTTGTAAATTTGTAAATTGTAAATTTGTAAAAAAGTCCCTCGACGTCTTGCGGCAGAGTGGGCCCAGAGCCACGAGGCAGGGCCTTTTAAGGGCTCTGCCTTGGGCCCATTCTGATGACACGCTCCCGCATCTCACGAGAGCGCGTCTCCTGGCGGCCCGGCCCTTCGCGCGTGCGCAAAAGGGGCCAGACGCCGCCCGGCCCACTGCTCATGCGTGGATCGGCCGCACATGCGCAGTCCCGGCCTGAAGCTCCTCGCCGGGCCCCATTCCCTCCCGCAATGGCGGCCGCGTTTTAGGCGCGGCCGCTCTTTTGGGGCAGCATCACTAGCTGGCTTCTCTCATCAAGTCTGAGTCCAAAAGCATTTATAGGCCTTTGTTCAGTAAAGCATATATGACAGTAACTGTCATGCCCCCCTCCCCCCGTTGTGACTGACAGTTCATCAGAGGAAGACATGCCTGAGCCTTGTACAGCCACACCAGTTGTGTCAGCAGAAGATGAAGAATTACAGCTTCCCAGTTCAGGACTTATTAGGAATACCAGGCAGGATGATGGCTCTAGTGATTCCTCAGATGTACCACAGTGTTACCTGCAGAAGCTGAGGGTGGCCTTGAAGGAGAGCATCATTCTGCTCACTTGCAAGCCCAGCGTGGGTTGGAATCTTTGCAACAGCCTCCCCCAGCAAGCAGCCCAGAAGCATATAATGAGCTGCAGTAAGAGCTGCAGCTGTGGATGCAATGCATGAGTTTCTCGGCAACTCCTGCATGCTACTGTTCTGAGTGCTTGGACCTTGTTTGGACCTTGGACCGGCTTCCCACGACCTCAGCTACTCCTTCCTGGTTTGTCTACGTTGTGTTACTTGACTCTCTGGATTGCGTGACTCTGTTTTCTGGACTCTCCCACTGGCTTGCTGTGTTGTGCTTAAGATCTGATGGAGAACTGACTGAGCTTGTGTCAGGGTGATTCTCCACCTCAGAAGCCTTCTCAGCGCTGTCATAGTAGCACACCCACTGCACAGTAACACAGTAACAGAGATGCTGATTCTGGTTCCTTAATTAGTATAGAAGAGAGAGTATCATCAGCATACTGATGACACCCAGCATTAGCAATTCCAGATTATCTAATTTTTGTGATACTCAGCATTTCCACTGTGAAAAAGACCAAAACCATTAAAAAATACTCCAATATAATAGATGTCTTCCAAACAGTGTAATAAAATGAGATGACTGCCTAAAAGTAAAGGCTGCAAAGAATCTTACAGAACTGACAGCGAAGAATAACTTTTAT
Organism: Sphaerodactylus townsendi; assembly: GCF_021028975.2. Classification (NCBI taxonomy): domain Eukaryota; kingdom Metazoa; phylum Chordata; class Lepidosauria; order Squamata; family Sphaerodactylidae; genus Sphaerodactylus; species Sphaerodactylus townsendi. Next base: position 56,846,390 of record NC_059434.1, on the reverse strand, counting down.
CTACATGTAGCTGCAAATTATCTACCAGTGACAGAGTCTAAAGGAATCACTTCTTCCTAAAAGCCACCATGTGTCATCTGTGATCTTTAGGCTGCTAACCTCTTCCTATTCTCATACTATTCTCATACCATCAGCCACATCTGGCCACCACTCTCAAAGAGGCTTCGTGGCAGAGTGGGGATTGTATTTTGTTAAAAGTTGATTGACTAAGAATGTAAGAAAATGTTATTTGCAGTGTGGTGTGTTATGAATACGTATGCCAATAGCACAGTGATGTCCTTCTGGCCTCGTTTTATCTTTTTTTCTGTTACTTCTGTTCCTACATTTGCCAATTTAGCACATTATTTTCAGAATTTGTTTTGGAATTTGTTCATTCCCAGCTTTCAACTTGGGCCCTTTTTTCTATAAACACTCTGATTCAAACACCACACAAAAAGAAACTGCTTCCTGGTTGTGCAATTGCTTATTAAGAAGTACTTTAACTAATAATCCTATACCTTTGTGTACATTAGTAACTGTGAAAAACTGCTCAAATAAAGTGCTTTGAACTAAATCTTGGAAGAAAATTAGGTAAGGAGAACTTCTTAGGCCTCCATAGTCTTGACTCATTGACTCAATTCAGAAAAATAAATTAAGTGGTATATTCTAAAATTCCCCCTTCCTTACATCCATGTGCAATTATATTAAAGCAATGATATTAAATAGCTGTATCAAGAGAACTTTCACAGGCCACAGCGTAATGTGCCTGACATTCACACACTCTTGTAAATCAAAGAGTACCACACTTTAATTGATGGAGCTGCTGGACTATAATAAGTAGGACTGAAATCAGCCGAGCAATCTGTTCTGAAATACTGACATTAGTTACCTTAAAATAAATGGAACCATTCATGTGCATAAAATAAAGCCTATAACTCACAGGGACACTGAAAACAAAGAACTAGATCCTTTTTTGCAATTAGAAAAAATCCCTCCCCCAAATGCCGTATAACCACATTAAAGCTGCAATCCCAAAAACACTTGTTTTGGAGAAAGCTCCAATTAATGAATGGGACTTACTTCTGAACAGACCTGTTTAGAGTTGTTCTTGATCAGTGCCATCCTAAGAAGAGTTGCACCCTTAGTAGGCTTAGAAAGGTATAACTCTGCTTCAGAGAGTACCTACCATAAAGCAACTTTTATGGCAATGAGGCTAAGATAGAGTTGGTTTTTCTTTTTTACTTAACAGCTGATTTACTATGTGTTGCACAACTGTTTATTTAAACCATTTGTCTTGCGCTCTGTGATTCAGCTGTTGGTGCTTGGTTGCCTGGTTCACAGTGGTTCCATAAAGGACCGCATGCTGTAGAAATCATTCTGTGGGTGAAAAAACAAATGGAATATATGTTCGAAAGCCTGACGACAAAAGCTACCATATCCTGTAACAGGAGACATGATTTGCCCATTAGCACCACTGTAAACCTAATCAGCACATTTATGCAGGTGCCATGAAAAGAATTAATCTTGTTGTTGGTTCACTGAACCAAAGTGCATTCTTGGTAAAGGAGCACTGATTAATTAGTTGTGCCCAAGTTTTAGAACTATATATTTTACCCTGCAATGGAGGTCTACAAATAAGCCCTCCCCTTTGAACAATGTGTTGAAGATACATTGCCCTTAAAGTATTCCACAGCTAGGATCTTCGGCCAATGCTCCCTCTCCTACACATTTAAGGAAAGTGTTAAGTATCAAACACTTCAATCACATCAAACAGCCAAAACATTGAATTAAACACACAACAGAGCTTGGAGGGTCACTGAAATTTTATTACATCTTGCAAGCTTCCCATCATAGCTAAATAATAGTCTATTGTTACATAAAATGCAATCTTCTTGATGTTTGTTATTACATCATGATCATTGCTACTTTTATGTCACTCAAGAACAGTTTCAAGGAGAATTTAGATAACAAGGAAGGGCAAAGTCACTAAGATGGCACAGCATAACTGTTCAGAGTAAGTGGCTATAAATTACCTCCTGTAACACCTCAGTGAGGAAATGATACCAGGCTTCCTATAGATCTGATACAGTACATCAGAGGCATTCCTCCCATTGGGCAAAGTGGACAGCTGCCCAGGGCACCACCTTGTGGTGAGCGACAAAATTGCAGGTTCGCTTGTGGGGGATTTTGTATTTTTCAGTGTTTTTTTCTGTTTTTGACCTTCAGGGGGTGCAGATTTTAGACTAGCAGCACCAAAATTGCAGGGATTTTTTGGGAGACTCTCCTGATGATATGATCCAGGTTTGGTGAGGTTTGGTTTAGGGAGTTTCTTTTATTGTCTCAATGCCTAATAAAGGTGGTGGTGGTGGTGGTGGTTGTTTTTGTTGTTGTTGTTGTTAAATCCACCCGCTTCGGCATGGATTTAAAGGGAGAATCTGAGGTACTGTTACGGTCCTGATCCTCCCCCCCCCCCCCATATTATTACTGCAAATATTTTCTTTAAAAATCATGTTGGCAGAAGCCAGTTGTCACAACACCTCTCTGTGTAGGTAGCAGCATGTCCACTTGGCAGCAAGCCAAAGGTCAAAGGTTTGCTTCACAAAATCTAATCAAGAGGATGAGTTTCTCCAGCATAACCTGGAGGTCTCATTTTGTTTAAGGGCATGCTTGATTACCAAACCTTGCTAAAACACTGTAAGACAAAAGAATATGGAAAGCCACCTTGGAATCAGATGTTGCATTTCACTATCTCCTCCACTTATTGTTATGACTTTCCTAAACCACTCAGCTTGTCCCAATCTAATGTCTCAGCCAAATCTGAATAACCTGGGCAGTGTCTCTACAGAGTTAATCTGCATGAAGCCTTACAGCATTTCCTCGTTTAGCTTAACAATGCAATTGGCCCTATTGTCCCGGACTTAGTAATAGGTGAACTGATTAATTAGATCAGCACCCCAAATCCAGTGCAGATGTGTAGAAACGAAACTTAGTGTGATTGGTTCTCTTTCCCGCCAAGAGAACGATCTACCTTATAAAAACCTGGTTTTTAAAAACCTGGTTCACCTGCAACAGTTTGCTCACACCTAGCTCTTTACCTCCCTTGGTCCTGTTCGTGTGAGACACGATATATCGTCTTCTACTGGGTTTCTGTGCTGGCGTGGAATCCCTGCCTTCTACTGCTTCGTGTGCTTCTTAAGATCGTTAGGTAACGTATCACCCTGCTGCTTCCCAACTCCCTCTCTATCCTCCCACCTACTTTTCCAACCTATTTATATACTAGGAACTTGTATGTATGTGCTCTTATGCCTTGCTGTATGTATGCTTTTGAAACCAAATTTATATAAATATTTTAAAACTCAATTTGGACTCTTGCATTACTCTGCGGAAGGCTCCTTGCCATCCGTTCCCCATATACATAGTCTAAAAGATCCCCTCCTAGCCGCCTCTCGCATTGCCAAGTCGGGTATTCGTTCCCCTTGCTATTTTAAAACATATGTGTGCTGTTACACTCTTAGCAGCTGGTGGAGATTCCCTTGTAATAAATTCATAACGCCTGTTAAGCTAGGTAACAGTCCCAAGTTTTAACATTGAAAGGGATGCTGTTTCAGGCCCAGATTCTCCCAGTTTCAGGGAGAATCCACCCCAAAATAACATCTCTTTCAATGTTGTTTAAACTGGGGACCCCAGATTCTCCCTTTAAGGTGGATTTGAAAGGAGAATCTGGGCTCCCTAGTTTAAACACCATTGAAAATGATGCTGTTTGGGGGTGGATTCCAGCATCACTTGTTTAAACGAGGGAGCCCAGATTCTCCTTTTAAATCCACCTTAAAGGGAGAATCTGGGGTCCCCAGTTTAAATAACATTGAAAGTGATGCTGTTTCCCCCAACTGGGGGGACTGGATACAACACCATAAAATGTTTTCATAGTAGTAATAAAACATTTTGAAAACATTTTGAAAATGTTTTCCAAAAATTATTTCTGCTGTGTGGCATGGCCCATTGCTGTGTTCAGATTTGTGAGTTGGGGGATGTTCTATAATGTGATGGCGACTTTGAAACGACCTGGTGGAAAAAATCATTGTTTGGTCACAGTGGGAGAGGGTGGCCGCCCATTGGGGGGGCATCAAACTCAGGTTTTGCCCAGGGCTCCAGTTTGCCTAGGTACGCTCTGCAGTACATGATCTCCAAAACATGTATTTCCTCATTAATTTTGTTTACAGCAATTTGTCTTCATGTTTGTGAATCACAAGAAGTCTGAAAAGGTTAAATTCCTTCTTCCCTTGCCATTTAGTGAATGCCAGAGGACAAGCCATCCCACATCAGACTTGACAGCTGTACTTTATTCGGACCACTTTTTCTTTCTTCTCCTCAAAAAACAGCTCTCCAGCTGTGTCTAACCAAATTACAGAGCTGTTGAACAGTGTCTTTCTTCTTCAAAGAACCAGTAATAAGGAGTATTTAAAGCAAGAAGTTCTTCAAAAACTCTACTGTAAGTCAGAAGCAAAACTCTTTCCCATCTTTTTGATAGTCCTCCTTTTTTCTTCAGTTGCTCACATATATTGCAAGGCAAATTCTCTTTCACTTTACTGGAACTGTTCAAGTTTTTGTTTTGTTTTTTGTCTCTAAAACATGAAGAAGCCTTATTCTGAAACAATTCTCTTGTTCTCTTGAACCATTCTTTAATTCACCCATGGTTGTTTTCCATTCCCTACCCCCAGTCCCAGAAAAATAGTACTAGAATTGTTGAAGAATTGCTTCTATATCTTGGGAAGATGTCAAAATACTTGTGTTTCATCTCTTATTCCACCAAAGAATTCTAATACTTAAATTGCAAATTTAAAACTAAAATATTCAGGACATTTTCCTATAGTCTACCCTTTTCCCCCCCAATGCTTCTGAACTAGATTAAATATTTGCCACATTAATGTACTGAGAAAGGAGAATGGTCTCCAATAATGAAACTCAGCAACAGTACCCCTCCAACTGTTCAAAACCAATACTGAGGTCAGGGGGCAAGTATCCTCCTATGAATATTTCTCCTGTTCTTCAGCTATATCTGACAGGTTTCTTTCCCTTCTGCCAGCTATGCTGGAAGCAAGGAAGAGGTGTTTCCTGTCCCACATCTGCAAGCTTATGTTCTTTTCACAGAAGAGTTATGGGAAACAGAGACTGGTCAGCATTTGGGGCCAAGCATAAGTTTAGGTCTCAGAGTGTCTGGACCAGAACTAGACTGTGAAGAAAAGTGCTTGGGGACCCAAGACTGCCAAGAACCACCATGGGCTCCCAGAAGTAGATTCCATTTAGACCGCCCATATGGCCCTGATCCAAACAAAATATCATAACAAAGTAAATCACCTGGCTGCTTATATTATGCATCTATAATAATAAAAGAATCCACATGTCCATATATATGCCCATTTATAACAGGCATAACTCATCAGAAAATAAAACTAGGAAACTCAAATAAGATAACCAGGGCAAAAAAAGAAAGGAATCTGAGTCTACACCCATATACGGCAAAACATTATTTGCAAAGGAAGCTAAACTAAATTCTGTCCCTCAATTTTCACCACTAAGGCAGTTTAATATTTGATTATCATGCATGTAAAGGGGGGACAGAACCATCTTTTTAGTACTTTAGTAGATTTTGGGAAAATATAAAAGGTTTGCTGCTATGCTATTATTAAATACATTCTATGTTGCCAACCAGGATGAATGAGAAGGAATTAAGCCTAGGGCTGTACATCTGGATAAAGCCAAACTGAAAATAAACTTGATAAGGTATTTTGATTTTTTTTCAGGTTTATTTTTGGCTGGAAAAAGTGGTGGTAATTTAAAGGAGCCAAAAAGTGCATCATGAAAAATATCAAATTGTCCAGCATTTTGGGGGCACTTTGGCCCCACTGCCATTAAAAAAAAAGGAGGAACCCCGCTCTGCTTCCCTTACTGGCTGAATGCCACCTCTAAAGTCCATATGGGCTCGGAGGTGGCAGCACAGAGAGCTGAACACTGGGCACAGCCCAGCTCAGTACTCAGTTCAGCACCATTGACTTCAAAGTCCACACAGTCTTCAGAGATGCAGAGTTCAATGCTAAGAGGGCTTTCCCTTTGCAAGATCTGGATGTACAGACAAAACTATGGTACTGTGTGCAACTAAAGGAAGAGGGAAACCACAAATTGCTGGCAATAATTATTAGGAGCTATATCCTGGCAAGGAATGTAACTTGTCCTGGCTGGTCTTGCATTGCTCTAATGCTGACTTGGCTGATGGGTTTACCAGGATCTGAGAAGCAGCTTCCTAGCAAACAGGGAAGAAAGGTCTGGCCAGCAGATTCAGAACAACTCCTTTACTGTGTATTGTCTTCCCTGTGCCCCTAGTAGCTGAAGTACAGAACTACATTGGTTAAAAAAGAAATAAAGAAATAAAATGCATTCCATGACTGCACTGTGGGTGATTGTGCTCAGTAAAAATGGCCCGAGCTATATCGAAGAGCGCAGCTGCCATGGCGCTTTTTACCCTGCTGTTGACTTTGCACTGCTCCCTGGCTCACCTCCACTTTGCATGATGAGGTCTTTGGAAATGTCTTCTACACAAGCGTGGACAACCTCTGTTCCCGCGTTTTGATTGGTTGAATCTCCCCTTTCCCCCGTTCTCCCCACTCACTTTCACCAATTTAGTTTTAAATGATTCTGCACAAAACAGGCGCTGAGAAGTAGCGCCCTCGCACCCCTCCCCCGATCTAAAATCCCAGTATATGCAAGGGAATCACAGTACTCCAACCACCCACCCACCCCGGTCCAAACTCCTTGCATGTGCAAGGGAATCACTGCCCTCCCGTTCACAGTGTCTTCACATGCCATTTTTTTGCAAGATTTCTCAAGGTTTTTGCAAAGTTTTGCAAGGTTTCTCCCTCCGTGTTTTTATTCCACTGCAAGGGGAGAAGGTGCCGATTCATTGGATGGGTGGGCTAGAGAGGTGAGGCATGAAAAATGGCCTCATTCTGCTGCCGAGGAGTTTTCACGGCAGCAGAAGCCACTGGAGCATCAGAGGGGCATTCAAAAAGGTCCTCAACCTTTGCTGTAGGGCGACTCCATGGCAACAGCATGGCAGACATGCTTCAGCACCAGGAGTTGTGTAAAACTCCTTATCGCGCCTGGGCATTCCCCATGCCAACCACGGGGCATTTTTAGCATGCAAAATCAGCCTATGACTCTGGGTTCAGGAGCTTTCCAGTTGACTTGGGTTTCTAGAATTTTCTCCCCACTCCAATCCCACTCTCTTAATAGTCCTGTGGGACGAACTCAACCCAAGGTGGGATTATGACTGCTCAAGGCACAAAAGTTAAAAGATGTACTTTTCTAAGTGTGTGTGCTTGAGTGTGAGAGTCTTTTTTCACATAGCCAAAATAAATGTTTTGAGGAGGGAAATAAAACGTTTCCTCCAAGGAGCTCCACACAATTTTTAGTCCAAAACGTTTTGTAAATGTTTTATTTCAGCCTCAAACCATTTTATTTGAATTCCCTAAACTAGCGATATTTTTCCTAAAATGTTTTTAAAATGTTTTCTCCTTGCCTGTGCAGAGAAATAGGAAACGTTTTATTTCTCCCACCCAAATTTGAAGCTCCATCCCCCCCTTCAACTTTGCTACTTTTGTTTCTCTAGACATTTGCCATTTTCTGCTGCTTCAGAAATTCTATTGCTGTCCACCCATATTACAAGTTTGCTATGAACATTTTCTTATCTGGCCTGGCAGATGCCCACCATTTCCATCATTGTTATACATTAATACATTCATTATTGCCTGCAGATTGTGCAAATGTGCCATTGTTCTTTTTTAAAAAAATTGTGTGTTATTGATTCTGGTAGGTTCTACATCAGAATCAGCAAGGCTTCGGGTATCAAGTCTTCATAGCATTGAAACCACTCATACGTGGGTTTTTTAAAAAAAATGTTTTCACCTGAAACATTTTACTTTTACAGGCTATGAGGAGAAAACCCCAGGAAAATGTTTCTTTTCAAAATGTTTGCAAACATTTTAAACGCTTTGTGTAGAAATAGTCTCTGATAGACAGAGACAAAGACGAATGGGGTCAGCATTGGGCTATAGGAGGCCCATTAAGAACAGGGTATGTGTGAAGAAACATTTATGCCAGGTTTGGAAAACCATTATATCTATATTATGGCATCAATCATGACTGTAAGTAATACTACCAGAGTCTTTAATTTCCTTAACTGACTTCTCCATTTCTTACATGCCAAAGAGAAATATAGTCCCCACAAGCAATGCATCAGACTGTGGAAAATTGGGGAGCACGTGCTTCACAGGGTAAGTTCCAAGAGTCAGTCTCCAGTATTACCAATTTAAAAAAATCAGGAATAGGAGGGCAGGAAAAGAACTATGCCTGAGATTTTAAAAAGCTACTGCTAGTCTAAACAAACAAAGTGGAAAAAAGACAGTAAAAGACTATATTCGTTGTATTAATATGCACATTAATATGGGCATTCTAGATCCACTTGACTCACATTTACCCTATACAATTGTATCATCAAGCAACAGGGAAAGAAAAAAAATTAATGTCTGATGAATAAGAGACACTGTAGCTTACCCAAGATCACAAACAGCTTCAACATCAGAGCTGTGGATAACAATTCTTCTGAAATTAATTCAGTGGCTTATTCTTATCACCTGTAAGACTAGGTATAAATTACAAAATGGTGTTAGTTTTTCGGCTTGCCTTGCATTCAACTGCTTGAACTTGAAGGCCTGAGTACATTGACAAAGCCTGCCTTTCTTTCACTTTTTATAATGGGAAACTGCTTGCCAGCAACTTAAAACCATAAAAAGAGGAATTAGCCCCTTCCTGATCCTTCAGACATTTAAAAAACACTTTCAAATTTCAAACACAATAAACCTGTCAGAAACTGTCTCTCCCACTTTGAATCCTTACTTTTCTCACACTTGTTTCTAAGGTCTATATTTTAAAATTATATTCCTTCACTTAGGTTTGCTCAGGTCCTGAGTCAAAAGTTCTCCCAGTGGTGTAGTGGCCATTGAAAATTATTTCTGTGTGGTTGAGACACTTTACAACTACAACCATATTTGAATTTCTTTTCCACAAGGTCTGCCAGACCGCATGGGAGGTACCTACCCAAATACCATTTACAATCAAGAATAGTGGGATTGTCATTTGTACTTTTCATATGATCTAGGGGTGGCACACATTTCACTCTGAACATACCTGACAGTCAGACTTCCTGTATTCACCTATGGTGATCAGATGTGAGTGAATCACTGGGTCTTTCAGTTCCACATCAAATTATTTGAATGCCTGCCCAATAGATTTGCATCTTTCCCCCAAAAAATGGTGTATGCACAAAATGTAGCCAATTCAAATAGATCAGCACACATTAAGGTCACAAAAGGACTGCTTTAAAAAATGGTAGGATTTCTAAAGCATTTATTTTTGACCAATTGATATTTGTGACTGATTTGTCTATTTTAACAATTACAGGCACATCTGCAGCACTGTGACGATGAAGGGAATAGAACTCTGTTGAGCTGTGTGAGAACACAAATGCCTGAAAACCCAGTCGCACTGTTAAGAAAGACTACAGTTAACTAACTTGTTAAACAGCAATGAAGAAGCTGCAAAACAGATAGACAGCTCATCAAAAAAAAACCTGGCTCTCTGTTCATGACTGGTGAGCAGGATGTAAGTTGAAGAGGCAGGTGTTCAAGCTTCCCAAATATGATATGGCAGACGTACTTGCAGGGCCCACGGGCAAAGCAGTGCACTGGGGCACCCCCCTACAAAACCACTCACAGGAATAAAAATGTAAAGGGTCAATAAATTAAATATATTAAATTTCCAACAAAATCAGTATTTCAACATCAAAAAAACATGCTATACAGCAAGAATTAATCAACACAGATGTTTGAACAATATAACATGAGCCCTGAAAAACACACACATTTCAATATACAAATAATACTCAATTGGTAAACCATATGGACAAAGATGGTACAGTATGAAATTGCTATGGATTATTTATTATTAATCAAGTGTTCCAGGCAAACATTTGTGAAATTTCTTTGCCGATGTCCACTTGTTACCATAAAAATTAACATTAATATCATTCATTATCTTTCGTAAAACACATGCTAAATATGCATTTTTCAAGAACAAATATTTATAGTATAATATAGTTTATTTATTTGTTTGTTTATTGACAAGTCTCAACTTACATAGATTAGCATGGGGCTCTTACGCTTGTGGCGCTCCTAGCCAACTACTCAGACTGCCTATGCATTAAGATGGCCCTGCCTACTTGTAAAATACTCCTCATTCATGTGGACCACAAAAGATAGTTTGGAGACATCCTCATCACTGAGAGAATATTTGAACTGGGACTATGGATATTACATATATCTTAACAAAAGATGAAAAACGTGAAAGTGTAAACATCATCATGAGATGATGGAGCATGTTCCCTATGACTTGGTTCATTGTTATAGATGAGAAAGAAAAGCTGTCAACCCCATCCAAAGGAGGGATGAATCCACTTGTGGGAGTCGTGTACGGTTGCACCGGTGGATGTGACCTCCCCAGAGCACTTGTCCTGGTAGAGGGTGGTTCTGCCAGTGTGCAGCCACTGCAGCCCTCCCCAGCAATTGGATATTCTGCTGGACACCACACCAATGTCTCAGGGCCCCTCCTATCACCAGCATAGTGGGAGGAAAGCCGGATGCATGACCAGGGACCCTCCCAGTCTTTGCCGGCATTATGCTGGCAGCCTGGGCCTTGGACTTACATCACAAAAAGGTGGCATAAGTCCATTCAGCCCAATGGGGGCATCTTGATGACAGGAAGGGTTTTTTACTGTTCAAGCCTCCCCATGCTGCCAGGAAGCCTCAATGGGGACCGTGGGACAGTGCCGTATCAGATCTATGAGCTGCTGCCACTGAGTTTGGATGGGGCTGTGAGAATTTTCTAACTTCATACTATTAAACTAACTGTTGTATCTAACCGATTTCCTAAAACTGAATTGAATTAAGACACCATCAGGCACAGGACTATACTATATGTAATCCGCATTGAGTCCCTATGAGAAAAGCGAACTATAAATAATGTAACTAAAATAAAATAAGGGAGCATTAATGGAAATTGCTCTCTAACAATGCACCAAAGTCCATCTAGTCCAGCTCTCTGCTACTCGCAGTGGCCCACCAGGTGCCTTTGGGAGCTCACATGTAGGATGTGAACGCAATGGCCTTCTGCGGCTGTTGCTCCCGATCACCTGGTCTGTTAAGGCATTTGCAATCTCAGATCAAGGAGGATCAACATTGGTAGCCATAAATCGACTTCTCCTCCATAAATCTGTCCAAGCCCCTTTTAAAGCTATCCAGGTTAGTGGCCATCACCACCTCCTGTGGCAGCATATTCCAAACACCAATCACACATTGCGTGAAGAAGTGTTTCCTTTTATTAGTCCTAATTCTTCCCCCCAGCATTTTCAATGAATGCCCCCTGGTTCTAGTATTGTGAGAAAGAGAGAACAATTTCTCTCTCTGTCAACATTTTCTACCCCATGCATAATTTTGTAGACTTCAATCATATCCCCCCTCAGCCGCCTCCTCTCCAAACTAAAGAGTCCCAAACGCTGCAGCCTCTCCTCAGAGGGAAGGTGCTCCAGTCCCTCAATCATCCTTGTTGCCCTTCTCTGCACTTTTTCTATCTCCTCAATATCCTTTTTGAGATGCGGCGACCAGAACTGGACACTGATACTCCAAGTGCGGGTCGCATCCACTGCGCTTTCTATATAAGGGCATGACAATCTTTGCGAGTTTTATTATCAATTCCTTTTCTAATGATCCCCAGCATAGAGTTTGCCTTTTTCACAGCTGCCATGCATTGAGTTGACATTTCCATGGAACTATCAACTAAGACGCTTTAAATCAGCTTTCCTGGTCTGTGACTGATAGCACACTGACCCCCTGTATGCAGTTAAGTGTGAAGTTTGGATTTTGCCCCGATGTGCATCATCAATTTTACATTTTGCTACATTGAACTGCATTTGCCATTTCTGAGCCCACTCACCTAATTTATCAAGGTCCGCTTGGAGCTCTTACTTAATCAACTTTTGTGGTTCTCACCACCCTATACATAATTTGGTATCATCTACAAAGCTTGGCTACCATGCTACCCACCCCTACTTCCAAGGTCATTTATGAATAGGTTAAAGAGCACTGGTCCCAAAACGGATCCTTGGGGGACACTCACTCCCAAACATCTCTCCATTGTGAGAACTTCCCATTTACACCCACTCTTTGTTTCCTGTTTCTCAACCAGTTTTTTAAATCCCATAGGAGGACTTCCCCTCTTATTCCTTCTTCCATTTGCTGAGTTTTCTCAACAGTCTCTGGTGAGGAACTTTGTCAAAAGCCTTTTGGAAATCCAAATAGACAATGTCCACCGGTTCACCCCCCCTGTCCACATGCCTGTTTACACCCCTCACAAAGAACTCTAGTAAGTTTGTAAGACCAGGATTTGCCTCCTTGCAAAAGCCATGCTGACTCTTTCTCAGCAGGTCTTGCTTTTTCTACACGCTTTTATAGAGTATTTTATCTTTAATGATACATTCTACTAATTTACCAGGAACAGATGTCAAACTGACTGGCTCTGTAATTTCCCGGGTCCCCCCTAGATCCTTTCTTAAAGATTGGTGTGACATTGGCCATCTTCCAGTCTTCAGGGATGGAGCCTGATTTCAGGGATAAGTTGCATATTAAATTGAGAAGATCAGCAATTTCATGCTTGAGCTCTTTAAGAACTCTTGGGTGAATGCAATCTGGGCCAGGGGGGATTTGGTAACATTTAGTTTATCAATGGCTGCCAAAACTTCTTCTCTTCCCCTTGTCTACCACTATCTTAGCTTAGTTCCTCGGATTGACCTCCTAAGAAGCTTCTGGTTCAGGTGCAGAGATATGTTCCTCACCTCCCTCTTGGGTGAAGACAGATGCAAAAGAATTCATTCAGCTTCTCTGCAATCTCCCCTGCCATCTTTAGCACACCCTTTGTTCCTTTGTCATCTAACTTGGGCCTACTGCTTCCCTTGCTTTGGCTTCCTGCTTTTGATGTACTTGAAGAACTGTTTGTTGCTGGTCTTGATGTTCAAGGCCATGCGTTCCCTCATAATCCTTTTTTTGCCTCCCCTTACAGCTAACTCTGCTTCTCTTTTGCCACCATTTGTGTTCCCTCTCATATTCTTCCATCAGCCAAACTGGACTTCCATTTTCCTAAAAGACATTTTCTTTTTCTGATAATTTCCTCAACCTCTCTTGTTAACCATGGTGGCTTTCTTTTGGACCTGGGTGCTGCCTTTTCTAACCTGTGGAACACATTCCAGCTGAAGACTTTTATTACTGTGTTTTTAAATAACCTCCAGCATCCTGGACAGTTTTGACTCTCTTGATTTTCCCTTTCAGCTTCCTGTGCACTATCCCCCTCATCTTTGAGAAATTTCCCTTTCTGAAGGCAGATGTAACTACACTAGTAGTTGCCACTTGTCTAAGCATGTGTTGAGATACTCTCGAATCTGACAGCAGCTTTGTGGTCGCTGTTCTTTCTCGGCTCCAACAACACTGACTTCCTGCACCAGGTCCTGGGTCCCACATAGAATTAGATCTAGGATCACCTCTCCCCTGGTTGGTTCCACAACCATCTGCTCCTAAACCACAGTCATTTAGGTATATCCAAGAATGCTCTCCCACTTACTAGTGACCTGAACGTACATTTTTCCAGTTTATATGGGGATAGTTAAAATCACCCATTACCACTTAAGCATTTTTGTTGTCTTTGTTTGGCCTCTCCTAATTTTCTTTTTTCCATCTCTAAGAATCCTCTTGTGCACTTCTTTTGGTCCAGGGGGACGATAATATATTCCTAATATTAAACTGTCCTTTCACCCTGGTATTGATATCCACAGTGATTCTGTAGGGGAACCAAGCTCCCCTTGCATTGTCTATTTTTATGTGATACTATGCTCTCTTTGATGTAAAGGCCAACTCCCAACCCCAATGCGCCCTGTCCTATCCTTCCTATATAGAGCCCAGTAGCCTGTGGGTATAACAGCATCCCACTGGTTCTCCCTCATTCCACCATGTCTCCTGTAAGTGCCCACCTACTATCAAAGTCCTCCTTCAAAACTCTGTACTCTAGTCTTCCCCCATTTTTTGGGTCAGAATAGCTTCTACTATTAGCATAGAGACACTGCCTGTATAAATTTGCTCTCTGTCCTTAACCTGGGATTTGTATGTGCTTTACTCCTCAAAGCTCTTTTGTGAACCACGCATCCCTTGTCTGGCATGCATTTGCTATGTTCCCTCAGGCTTGTATGTGGTTGATTTAGAAAACCTCTCCCCACTCTCTGTCTGCATCCCCATAGATACTGCATTCCGAACCCGAGAGTCACCTCAGCTCCTTGTCGGCTTTCCCCAGTGATCCCAGTTTTAAAAGCTGTTCTGCCACCTTTTTAATGTTGAGCCATGCAGCCTGGTTCCACTCTTTGGTTAAAGGTGGAAGCCTGTCCCCGTTTGTACAGGCCTGCCTTGTCCTGTAAAAGGTTCCCCAGTTCCCTGACAAATCTGAAACCCTCTGCCTTACACCTCACCTTCTAATCCATGCATTTGAGACCCTGTATCTCCGGCTTGCCTAGCCTTTTCGCCTCTGCGCTGATGGAGCCGGATAGCATTTCTGAGAATGCCACCTTGGATGTCCCTGGACTTCAAGCCTGTTTCCTAGCAGCCCTAAATTTAGCTTCCTAGAACCTCCGGCTACATTTCCCAGCCATGTCGTTGGTGCCAATGTGGACTTCAGCTGCTGACTCCCACCCCAGCGCACTGTCTAAAAGCCTATCTAGGCGAAGCGTTGACATCCGCAACCTTTGCAAATTCAGGTAGAGCAAGTAACTATCACGCGGTCATCCACGCCTCCTCCCACAAACCCAACTCTCTACATTTCTAATGATCGAGATCTACCCACTACAAGGAGCCCCCCACCTCCCTGCAGTTGAGGTATCCTCGAGTCTTGAGGAGGATTGCTGATCACCAGTTAAGGGAAGGGATCCCATCTAAGGGAGCATCTTCCCCTTTGGACACCCTGTCAGACTGGCACCCCTCCAGTCCCCAAGACCTTCATTCTCCACATGACATCTGAAGAGATGTCACCCCTTTGGGAGGTGGGACCCGGCTGTTAGGTCCCTGGAAAGCCCTCGATCTGTCACCCTCTCTCTGCCTCTTTCAGCTTCACCACAGGTCTGCACCACCTTGACTTCAAGAGAACGCACACGTTCCCTTGGAGTGCCAGGAGCTCATTGCAGCGAGGGCACACCTACGACTTCTGTCCTAGTGGCAGATGAGAGTCATACATGTGGAGTACTCAGTGCAAAACACTTTGGAAAGCCCCCATCCCCCCAAGGCTGGCTTTCTCTGCCTTCATATCTGATTTGTTTTAGATATTTAAATGATATTAAGCTTTTTAGTCACTGCCCCCCCCTGGAGCTATTCTGCCCGTAATGTGATTATCTGTCAAATATGTCCTTATTAATTTAAAAAACAAAAAAGTTAAGTTCCAGAGACTGAACTAAAGCCCCACCTCTCATGACAAAAGCCCCACCTCTCAGGACAAAGAGGAACAAGAGATGAACTCTGTTAACCCCTGTTAAGCCCCACCTTCCAGATTCAGCAGCCTTAGCTCACAGGAGCCTTACAAGGAGAAAAAGAGATAACCCCTGTTAAAATACACTGTTTTAAAAGCTGTGGCTTTGAGAAAAGCCCTCCAAAATGAACACCAGCAGGTCACTCTGCTCTTCCTGGCCAAGTCTTCTTCTGTTTTTTAAAATTCCCAAACTGGAGAACAATCAATTCAATTTTATTTTACAGGTGATGTTCTTTGTGGCTTAGAACAAACACTGATGTACCACAAAGGATGGATTTTTCCCATTTCTGTCATTGCATTGTAGACTTGAAGTATGCACACTAACTTTTCACATTCTACCTAATTAGACTTGGGTGTTAAAATGTAACAGCCCTTTCAAAAAATGGTCAGTGAAGAAATGCAGCTTCCACAGAAGACTTTACACCAAAGTGTTCTCTTTTTGGTTTTTTCCTTCCTCCATTTCAAATTCAACTATTCACTTTTAAAAAACATAACAGGGCAAGAGAGACTCATGACCTCCACAGGGGTAAACAAAATCAAACTTTGAGACTAAAAGAGATTCATACCTAAAGGGCTACGTTTAGTGCTTAACTCTAAATCCAAGGGCCCCTGCAGCCCAATACTTAGCATTCAGGGTGGCTGAGTCTGTAACTGAGCTACCTCACCATGGTGAAGCAAGAATCTGAAGATTTATTGCATGCTACCGGCAGTCACAAAACCCTTTTCTAGTCCGCTATATCTCAGTGTGCTTTAGAAAGCAATTAACTGCATGCTGTACTTATAGTACAGTTCCATAGAGTAATTTACAGCAGTCCTTGTGCCCTCCATTAAATCTAACACTTAATTCTCACTAGATTAAAGAACAGTTAGGACTTCCTAAATCCTAGCTTAGACAGTGAATGAGGGTACTCATTCTTTCATATATCTTTTTTCTTTACGTACATAAGCAATATAATTAATACTTTTTCAACTTCCACAGTTCCAAATTTCACAGTTACAATGCCTGCTGTGGATTAATTCCTTATAACTATTCCACTATTTTCACCTTAATATATAGGTGAAGCTATTGTGATAATTGCCTTGCATTAACATTTAAGCATAAGTTATTTTACACATCCAATTTGCTGAAAAAATGCTCCAAACAGAATAGTTGTGGCTACCTTCAGAGTGTTAGTGATTAAGAAAAGGTCAGGGCGTTGTTATTTTTCATTTTCTCTCGTTACTATGTTCAGGTAAGTACAAGATTGTTGGCTTCAGGTAAAAATGAGAAAAAAGAACACTCCCTGAAATTATACAATAATTGTTAGAATAAACCTGAAGGGGAGGAAGAGAACATGCTTGACAATAGCATTTTTGTTTGCCTAATTTATTAATGAGTGGGATAGGCTCAGCAAACACACTATGTTCCTACCCCAGGGTTTCCAAGAAGAAGGAGAAGGAGAAGGAGAAGGAGAAGGAGAAGGAGAAGGAGAAGGAGAAGGAGAAGGAGGAGGAGAGGAGGAGGAGGAGGAGGAGGAGGAGGAGGAGGAGGAGGAGAAGGAGGAGGAGGAGGAGGAGTTTGGATTTATATCCCCCTTTCTCTCCTGCAGGAGACTCAAAGGGGCTTACAATCTCCTTGCCCTTACCCCCTCACAACAAACACCCTGGGTAAGGAGTAGGGTGGGGCTGAGAGAGCTCCGAGAAGCTGTGACTAGCCCAAGGTCACCCAGCTGGCGTGTGTGGGAGTGTACAGGCTAATCTGAATTCCCCAGATAAGCCTCCAGAGCTCAGGCGGCAGAGCTGGGAATCAAACCTGGTTCCTCCAGATTAGATACACGAGCTCTTAACCTCCTACGCCACTGCTGCTCCAGAGAGGGATCTTGAAGGAAAGGGGGGCATGAGAAGCTTTAGAGAAGAAAATAAAAGGGTCATACCAGCCACTATGGCCCATTTCACACGGGCCTGTGAAGTGGCAGCACACTGGCATATATGATGCCAATGGAGCCCCAGAACCATTCACATGCTCCCGTGCGGGCAGTCCCATAGCTGCCATAGCCCACAGAGGCGCCTTCACACGGAAGCACCTCCCTTCTGTTTGTAAATGTACCTCCTCTTCCATGTGCAGCTCCGCAAGGACAAGGGGAAACGCCCTGGGTTGGAGGGCAGAAGGCATGTCCCCTCATCCCTGCGGGGCTGTGCAGGGAAGAGGAGGTAAGTTTACAAACAAAATGGAGGCGACTAAAAGTAAAATGTGTTTAAAATTCCTGATGCATCTTACCAACAGGTTTCTTCAGGGGCATGAGTTGCAATGTTTCTTCCACAGGAGTACAAGATCTGTGATATTAAAGAAATATTGCAAGATTACTAAATTCCATTGGGAAACCTATTGGTGAAACCTAGCATGATATACTTTTATTCAGCATATCCCTGTGTTCTTCTGTGAATTGTTTCACGGGTGTTTGAGTAATATATCTCTTTTCATCCACATTTTGTTTTTTATATAGCTGGGAGAAGTAGGAGATAAACTGTTGTTGTATTAGCTTTTCAGAGTATATTGATATTCCATTCCTTTAATGGCCGTTATAATTCTTTTTTCAGTTTCTTTCTTTAGCTGCCATGCTAAAAAGCGGCCTGGTTTATTAGCATGTTCAAATGTCTCCTGTTTCAAAAACGTTAATTTTTTATGAATCTCTTGTTTCCAATAAGTCTTTATTTTTCTAAGATTTAAGGCAAATTTCTCTAAGATTTAAGGCAAATTCCGCATGGGCCAAAAAGAGTGGTGTAAAAATGGTGTGAAAACGGTGTAAACCCTTTTACACCATTTTAAACTCTTTTACACCATTTTCAAACCGCTGTTTTTGGCCCATGCGGAATCTGCCTAAGTATTTTCTTATTCATTGTTTTTTATGCTAATCTTCTAATTCCTTCATTCTGTTTAAAATATTCTGTTCCTTTCCCCTCTTATCTTTCTTTTGCTTAGCAGCTATTGCAATTAATTTTCCTCTTATATATGCTTTGCTTGTCAGGCCATTTTTTTTTTTGAAGTCACTAAAATGTGGACTTTTTTCCTGAAGTCATCTGCAAGATGTCTCCTGCTAGTATTGCGGATCTCAGGAGCTGAGGAGACATTTTATTTTTCCCTCCTGACCATTAAAACTCTCTGGTTAGTTTCTAATATGTGCTGCAGGGATTCTCTGTGTGTGCAGGTATTTGGTGAATGTTACTCCGAATGGTTGCTGTGCAGGCTCTGATTCTTGGGGCCTTTTTAGCCCAAAAAGTTCTACTAGGCTAGTCCTGTTGATTCCAGCAATATATAGTCTCCTTTTTTTCAATGAGCTGTATTTGGAGATATGCAGACATGATTTCATAAATAAAAGTAAATTCTGGTGTGACGTCCAAATTAGATTAGAACTCAGTAAAACAAAGAATCTTTCAAAGTTTGCCATCATCAGTGTTTTAACAATCAAGTTTCTATTACTAGAAAGACAAACAAAAATCTCTTCAGAAAACACATCCCTTCCAAATTCAGTTTGAGAATACTTAACTCTCACCCATAATTTAAGGTCAGCATGGCTATCTTTCCTGATGTTAAATGTCCTATTGCTAATTATAAGTATCTTTTTGATTCATTCTTTCTTTTACCCAAGAGCTTTAAATACTGAAACATTTAAAAATCTGCATATCAAACTCTGGTTAGTTTTTCTGTGGCTTCAAAAACACAGGCCTTGTACTTTCAGCCTCTTTTTACCCCAGTCCTTTGACAATAAAGAGCAGGCTAAAATCGTGTAAATGTGATGAAGGAAAGAGCCAGAGAAGGAAACAACTTGCCAATTTATTAAAAGGATAATGGAGTTGTTAAGGGAATGAAAAGTTAATGGTCGAAAAGTGTGGTGTCCTTTCAAGGTTGGGGTGTTTTTTTAAAAAAAGTATTATTGGATATAAAGGAAAATTACATGCTTCCTCTGCACATGAATAGCCTGTATTCAGTCTCTTGATTGTACAACTTTGTTTGCAGCCCTGTGACAAAGAAAACATTTTCTGATGCCAAAAGTTTATTTATAAAGAGTAGAGGTGGTCTCAACGAGGAGAAGAATTTAAGAGGACTATTAATTCACTCTTGGTTTGACCATTACTGAGGGGATTTCAAAAAGGTTTAATTAAAAGTGGAACAGCACATGTCCCCTCCACTCTTCCTGCCTTGGAATACTTTTCACATTGTCCCTGTATCCTTACTATATGAAGAGTTTTTAAAATGCCAAAGTGCACATTCAAGGACTGAACACTTCTGAAATCACACTCACCTCTGGTTAATATTATTAATGCTGTTTATTTACTTGGCACCATGATGTGTATAGCAGTCCAGCAGCCATTTCAAAAGAAACACTCTATGCCCCACAGAGTTTATAATCTATAGCAGGTATAAAAAATAAACCACAGGCCTCCTCTCCAGTAATGTATGAGTCTGTGTGTGTTTTGTAAAAAATATCTGTGAGAGAGCTCCTGTCTTTTTCATGTTTACAGAACAAAGGGTAATCAAATCAATCATTCATTCCTAGTTGCTATTCTGCTTTCTCCTGAGAAGAAAATTAAGCTTCATTCCATGAGCCAATAAACAAGAAATTGATGCACCGGTTAAGAACAGTTGGAACTCGTAAGAAGCAACATATGTTATTTCAAGTGAAATGAAAAGTTTCATTCAGTGGGGAACCTCTCAAGGCAATTGTATGTGACCAAATTTTCCATAGAGCCATAAACAGCCACTGAAATGGGGCTGTGTTCAAGCACATTTTGGCTCAACTAGGCTGAAGCCTCAAACCTACCTCCTCTTTAAGGCATACAGACATTTAATGGAGTTACAATAGAGTTCTCCTTGGTGAATCATCACAACAGTTGGAGAACAAGAAGCAAGTTTCAGCTCCAGTTGTTCTAAAATCTTTACAGCTGGATCACATCTGATCAGTCAGTATCCAAGTCTATCAATCAAGTAGGACTAAAATGTCTGAGTTGGACAGAGAAAGACACAGTAAAGGAGCCCTGAGAAACCCAGACATAACATTCTTTAAAAATATATATTAACATTTCCAACTGTTCACACATTCTTAAGAAAGTTTATTATATTACGTAGCATGTGGTTTCAGTTTTAACAACAATACACATTTATTTGACTACACACTAACTTCTAAGTACAGTATTTGCTGTGTTTAAGAATGACATGGCCTATGACTCTCCATTAGAGGTCAAGTGTATAGCATGTGCTTACTATGTTATGATGGTTTTCATCTTACTGAAAAACAGTTTAAGTTCTTTGATGTTTAGAAGGTTTATGTAGACATAGTATTTAAACTTTCAGTAAGAAAAACAGAAAAAGAGAGTTTGAGAAGGAAGGAAACTGTTTGTCACTTTTCAGCAGTCACTTTGTTAAATGCATGAACTGTATCCTCAATTTACAGATACATACATACACAGAACTATGAAAATGGTTATAAACGGCTGGATAAAAATCCTATGAAATTCAAGACATAGAGGCATTTTTACATAGCTCACATTTTTGTTAATCAAAGATTTATTTATTTGTTTGTTTGTTTATTTGTTTATAGGCCGCCTCATCCCTGAAGGGCTCGAGGCAGCGCACAGTACAACTGTTCTCAATAACAGCACATAAAATACATAAATAAAGGTTAACCCCATTAAAACAAATTTTCAACAGCATCAGTTACTTGAAATTTAAATAAACAAAGTTAAGAGCAAGGAAATTTAAGGACAGGCACCCGATCAAAAGGCCGGGAGGGAAGAGGCAGGGCCCAAGATGGAATCAAGGCCCTGCCAAAATGGAAAACTGGCGGCCTCGGTGGGGGGCAGTAGATCTGCAGCCGGCCCCACTAAAGGCCCGGTGGAACAGCTCCATCTTACAGGCCCTGCGGAACTCACCAAGGTCCCGCAGGGCTTGGACAGCTGGAGGGAGAGCGTTCCACCAGGCAGGGACCAGAGCCGTAAAGGTCCTGGCCTGGGTCAAGGCTAGCCGCATCATTGCAGGGCCAGGGATTTCAAGCAGTTCCACCGCTGCCGAATACAGTGGTCTATGCGGGACATAAGGGATGATGCGGTCCCGCAGGTATGAGGGGTCCATGCTGCATAAGGCCTTAAAGGTCAGTACCAGCACCTTGAAAACGATCCAGAACTCCACTGGAAGCCAGTGCAGGCAGCACAGAATGGGGGTGATATGATCTAAAAAAACACCACCAGTCAAAAACCAAGCCGCCACATTCTGTACCAGCTTCAGCTTCCTGATCAGTCACAAGGGAAGGCCCGCATAGAGCGATTTACAGTAATCCAGCCTCGAGGTGACTGTCGCATGGATCACAGTGGCCAGGCTGGACTGGGAGAGATAGGGAGCCAGCCGCCGGTCCTGGTGAAGATGAAAAAATGCAACCTGGGTAACATGGGCCACCTGGACCTCCATCGATAGTGAAGAGATCAGGCGGACCCCCAGGCTGCGAGCCAGGGACATCGGGGCCAATGCAACCTCTTACAGAACAGGCAGCTGAAAATCCCTCGGCCTCTCCCCCCGGCCCAGCCAAAGGACTTCCGTCTTCGTTGGATTAAGCTTTAACCTGCTCTGCCTCAACCAACCAGCAACCGACTCCAAACAATGCTGCAGATCTGCAGAGGCCGCCCCCCCCCCTCAACAGAATGAGCTGGGTGTCATCCACATATTGGTGACAGACCAGCCCAAAACTCCACACCAGCTGAGCGAGGGGTCGCATGTAGATGTTAAATAAGTGCAGGGAAAGCAAGGCCCCCTGAGGGAGCCCTATGGGAGGCCTTATCCCCGCACCATACCTGCTGACCCCGCCCTGGAGAAACGAGGCAATCCACTGAAGATTGAGATACCTTATATGGCACAGTAAAAGCACAACAGTTTTTTGTGGTTTATGGTATACTGATTGTATGGTATAATAATGGGCCAATATCATAAGCATTCACTTTTTACATTCTTAAGCTTGTCATGAAAGTCTAACGTAATATAGTCATTTGAGTTCTGTTTTTTTAATCCCAAATAAATTTATTTTGATAGATGTCATTCACCTATTGTTGTTACTGCCTTGTGACTCCGCCAGCAGTTTTCAAACAATAGGTCAGAACCCCAAAGAAGATCACAACTCTCTCACCAGTGGGTTGCAAGGCCAGGAGGGAAGATGAGGGAAAGGGGTGAGGTGGGAGAGGATATTCTGAGAGATTCACTGGCATAATAACAGAATGGCCATGAAGTACAGCTCAGAGCTGTTATGTTATATATGTAAAAATGCTAAATGTGCAAGATAAAATACAAATTTGTTCATGGTTTACTGATGTGTAAATTCCTCCATTTTATGTTGAAGGGGAGAGCATAGAGGTATTTTGCAAGTGGGTCGTGAAAAGTACATTAAGTTTTAAAAAAATGGGTCACACCTCAAAAAGTTTAAGAATCACTGGGACAAATTGCCCTGCAGTCATCAAGCTCATCAATTAGTTTCTGGGGAAAAAAAAAACATTTCTAGGATGAAACTGTACCTGCTACTTCTGCTTTTAACTAAAAAAGATGGCAATTTGGACAATATTTCTTTTGCTGTCTTCTGGAAACAACGGTTCGATAAATATTGTGCAAAATCACACCAGTGTATAAACCAGGAGACTAATGCACAAGTTAATTAACAAACTGGTGACAAGAAAAATCAAGCATCGTTAAATGTATTGTGCTGCTGACCCCCACTGAAAAAAAATAGCTTCTCTTTTCATTCCATCTTTTATGGTACAAGTCGTCAGTCAAAGGCAGAAATTACAAAGAGTAAGATGTGGGTCCAGTAGCATCTCAGAGACCAACAAAAGTTTCAGGGTGGAAGCTTTCCAGAGCCAAAACACCCTTCATCAAACACAGTAAAGTAGAAATGGCGATTGAGTCCTTTAATTCTCGTCAGAAAGTGGGAAGGCTGTTGTAAAGAATGCTTGCAAAGGATGCAAAGGTACCATGTATACTGCAATCAGCTTTATTGGAGCATAGGGGAAACACTTGGGGACAGAAAATTAGCATCTGTAGTGAAGTAAACATCCTGTGTCCTTATTCAGCCCTAAAGGGTACATTGTTCTGAACTTGCATTGTAATTTCCCTTTAAAATTTCTTTGTTAGAGGACTGTCTCTTTTAGGTCAGCAATGGAATTGCTGGAGCATTAACACCCAAATTAACACCAGGAGCATTAACACCCAAATCACCCAAATGTTCTTTCACCAGATTCCTCTCCATGTCATTTTGAATATACTATGAATATGGAACTCTAGCCTTTGAATTCCATAAAGAAATCTCACCACACAAATATCACATAGCACAGATCAGCCCTTGCCACCATTGATTTCAAAAAAAATTATACCTGAACTGCAATGAAGTTTCCTACATAGAATATTCCTCACACAATCTGTCTTCCCCATGCCAAGCACAAATTCTTTTAGTGTTACACTTTTTTTTGAGAAATTTACCCAATTGCTCTTTGTTTACATTTATAATTCAATTTTCCCCTTCAAAGTGTGCCTTTTAGTCTTTGAAGCTTTGCAGATCTTTAAAAAAAACATAAAGCAAAATATGAAGGAGCTTGGACTGTATTATATTAGTAATGCAAACACCACTCCCAGGTCAACATGGCATATAACTGATAAAGTGGATGAAATGAGACCAAGCAGCATGTGGTTGCTATCACAATACTCCTGGTGCTGTTTATTAGACATACATAATTTCTGACTAGGGAGCATAAGCTAAAGTTCAATATTATGCACTGAATAACAAGCTAAATAGGATACCAAGATGCCTGTATATTCAAGCAGTTTCAAAAGATATATACCAAGTCCCTTCCCTCTTTTGGCAGCTGATGGAGATCTTACTCCTGTAACCTTTTTGTAGAATATAATAAACACCTTCTAAAGTCAAAATTTAGGTGGGTGTCTGTAACCAGTCATTTCAATCTCAGCAACACTTGAAAAGGAACATGTCATAAAAACTTGTTGTGGATTAGTATATCTAGACTGCATACTCGGCTGGACTCAGGCCACTTCCACACATGCAGAATAATGCACTTTCAATCCATTTTCAATGCACTTTGCAGCTGGATTTTACTGTGTGGAATAGCAAAGTCTACTTTCAAGCAATTGTGAAAGTGGATTGAAAGTGCATTATTCTGTATGCAGAACAAACACTAAATTTGTTAATGTCGAGATCATTCAGATAACATAATCTTACATACTATGGATCAATTAGCAATCTGTCATTATGGAAAAAGAAAGCTTCCAAAGAATGTCCTCATCTACATACTTTTCATGAAATCTTGACAAAAATAGGACTTCTATTTATTTATTAGATTTTTTTAATCCCACTGTCCCCCTCTTAGGCAAGGCTCAGGGTGACTTAAAATATAGAAACAATAAATACAGTGTTCCCCCCCCCCCCCCCCCCGCAAGTGACTCTGTTGGAGGTGCACCGTTCTCGACTGGGACAGAAAGGTCGAGACACAAGCCAATCTTAACAGTTCAAATAATGGCACAAGCCTCTAACTCCTCCCTTGCTATGGCTAAGGGGATGACTTGCTTGTCTGCCGATGATAGAAGCTGTAGACTGTGTCCTTTTCTGGCTTCTTTCAGTTGGAACACTGTCTCTTGCTTCCTCACAACTCTGTTGGTCTTGGTCTTTGCTCTGGATGCTGATAGACTTGGCTTCCTCTCTTTAGACCAGGGGTAGGGAACCTGCGGCTCTCCAGATGTTCAGGAACTGCAATTCCCATCAGCCTCTGTCAGCATGGCCAGTGGCCATGGTAGAAATGATAGAATTATCTAATTTAATCTGGAAAGCCATAATTCTGCCATCACAGGGATATATGGACTACTCTTTGGATCACCATATGGACTTGTGAACGTCGCGAATATTAAGGGACCCCAGCTTCCCTTAGCACTTCTGTGAGACTGACTGACTAACTGAAAACAGGCTGGGTAAGGAGAGGGAATTCCTGCTGGGAAAAGTCTTAAAGGGGCAGGGGCAAACTAAAACACCCTCCCAAGGAAGACTTAACAATAAGGCAAAACCAAACTGTTATGGCCTTAACAGGGGTAGGGGTTTTATTAAAGGGATTCTCCACCAGCTGCTAAAAATATAACAGCACACATAGGATTTTAAAAGTAGCAAAGGGGAATGAGCTCTCACGTTGGCAGCGAGAGGGGCCAGGAGGAGATCTTTTAGACTGTATGATACGAGGAAGGAATTCTGACAATGGATATTCCACAGAGGAATGCAAGAGTCCAAATTGAATTTAAAAGTTTTATATAAATTTGTTTAAAAAATACAAACACACAGTGAGACATAAGAGCGCATACATTCAAGTTCACTAAAGATATAAAAAAGGTTTTAAAGATAGATTGGATGATAGGAAATGGAGGGGGGGGCTTTTCAGGGAACATACGTTACCTAAATTCAGCCGAAGAAGATCTTGTAGAAGGCAAAGGATTTCAAATGACCAGCATCTTGAATCCCAAGGCGAAGGACGATATCGTGTCTCAAACTGACCAATGACCCATAGTGGGAGGTACAGGCTTAGTAAGAGCACATGTGTTGGGGTGAAACTGACCTTTTATACTCTTTTGCCTAGGAAGGAGGCGTGGAACAAGTGAGTTTTAAGTTTCCTCTTTCTAAATTCTCTAGGAATTTCCCCATGCTGGGCTTACTGCTTAAGGTGAGCTAATTAGCGACTTCCTTCTATTGTCTCTACACCTTGGGACAAGTGGGAGCTCAATTGGTCCTAGATTATATCAGGAAGCACAAGAGAATGAAGCTTTTTTATGCAAAGTAACTCTTACAGTCTCTGCCTTCCAGTATTCAGGGATTTAGCTGAGACATTTAGATCAGGATAAGGTTAGTGGTTTAGGAGTCATAACAATGGGAAGAGGAGATGCAGAGAAGCAACCATCTGTTGATGACTTGGTTTCCAGAAGAGATAGGGAAATGACAGTATCTGATAGCAAGTTGGCTTTCCATATTCTTTGTCTTTAACAGTATCTTTGCAAGGTGTGGTAATCAAGCATTCTCGTGACTCAAATGAGACCTCTAGGTTATGCTGGAGTAACTCATCCATTGATTAGATTTTGTAAAGCAGACCTGTGACCTTTGGACATGCTGCTACCTACACCATAGGAGTGCTTTTGGCAACTGGCTTTTGCCAATATGATTTTAAAGCAGAAATATATATAAATAATATTCTGGGGGTCCTTTGGGTGGTTACAATACTGACTGTAGGGAAACTGAATCTTAAAGGGGAAATAACCAAAGGCTCTGTGGGGGCATGACATAAAGAATGTCATACAAACTGGTAAAATACAGAATACACAATTACACCTAAATTATTGTCTCAAAACAAACACAATAATAATGCCCTAACCCACAATTTTTTCCATGATAAAACATAGGTAAAATAAGATAAAAATCCTAATCACTAAAAGCAGGAGAATATTTGGGTGCTGTGTGGTTTCCGGGCTGTATGGCCGTGTTCTAGCAGCATTCTCTCCTGACGTTTCACCTGCATCTGTGGCTGGCATCTTCAGAGGATCTTCAGCAGGAGAATAGCAACACAAAACAAACCTGGGTGGCAATAATAGGCAATTTAATAGGAAGCTCAGCAAAGATACAGGGAGATTCATATTCAGGCCAGCAATTTATAATAACCGTTGCTTCTATTAGCTACAATAAAACACACTTATAAATTGCAGGAAACAGAGTTGCACTAAGGTCATCTTATTCCCTATTATAACTCTAAAGTACACATAAACATTCTAGATTGATGCCCAGTAACACCTTAGAGACCAAGTAGAACAGAGTGCTATTAAATTCTAATCTAGTTCTTCTACTACAACCAACATAGCTACCCTCTGAAACTTTTATAGGCATTCTCTCTCAATGAATGAGAAGTGTTCCCCCAATTAGCAATATGTTCTCAATCCAATTTATTTGTCTCAAACTCCATCTCAAAATCTGTTGAAGTGGTCCAGCTCCATTAAAACCAAAAGGATTGATTTTAATCAACCACTGATTTTAGTGGGAAAAAACTGAAATTTATACTGATGGATGACACAGTTTTGAACACGTCTGCTCTACAAATTTGGACTACAGCAGCATGCCTAATAGGTCCCAGAGCCTATGACAAAAGGAAAAATTCATTGATATCACACTCAATGTGCCCCATATGTCAGAAGAAGTCTCTACCCAAGTTCTCCCAAGATTAGAAGAAGTGAGTTTCCTGACTACTTGGAGGAAGCGGGCAGATGGACGTTTGTGTGTTGTGGATGTCCAGCTTTATATGATAGAAGCAGAAGAGTAGAAGAAGAGTTGGATTTATATTCCCCCTTTCTCTCCTGCAAGGAGGCTCAAATGGGCTTACAAACTATTTTCCCTTCCCCCCTCCCCATAATGAGCACCATGTGAGGTAGATGAGGTTGAGAGAGCTCAGAAGAACTGTGGCTAGCTCAAGGTCACCCAGCTGGCGTGTGTTGGAGTGCACAGGCTAATCTGAATTTCCCAGATAAGCCTCCAGAGCTCAAGCAGCAGAGCGGGGAATCAAACCCGGTTCCTCCAGATGAGAGAACACATGCTCTTAACCACTACGCCACTGCTGATAAGAAAAACAGATGGCTATGAGTTGGCTGAATTACCTAGAGGATGCAGGGTCTCTCTCTCTCTCTTTCTCTCTCTCTGGCAGATTCTGCATAGGCCAAAAACAGCGGTGTGAAAACGGTGTGAAAACTATATAAACCCTTTCACACCATTTTAAACCATTTTACACCATTTTCACACCGTTTTCACACCATTTTCACACTGCTGTATTTGGTCCATGTGGAATCCATCTCTCTCTCTTTCTCTCCAGATCACTTGTGGTATGGCAGATCTGCAGCCCTATGTTTTACTTTGTTCTTCCTGTATGTTTGTAAATAAAGGAAATACTTCAAAGACCCTTTAGCAGTTTCTTCTCTTAAGGTAAATAGCACTGAAATTTCTCTCCATTCAAAGAAGTGTGATACACTTAACAGTATTCAATTGATTTATATGTGGAGAGAAGAAAGTATATAGAAACTGTTCTGATTTCCACCAGTATCTGCTAGTTGGCTTGCAGTTTGCCCATATCAGAATTCACCAGTGCAAAACCCCACCTTCAGTCTCAATCCACAGAAAATCAAAATCCACATCCACAGAAAACCCCTCTGAAAAGTGGGCAAAATAGCTTTTATCACAGCAATTAGGAGAAATGTTTAGAGCAACACCTGGAAGTGATGTCGCATCCTCCCTGAACTTACAGGTACCATTCTCAAAACTTCCCAGCATTTGTGGAGACTATGCTTACAATCCTAGCTGCTAGGGTTATTCACTGGAAAAGCTTTCCTCAAATACAAATTGGGCCTTCGAGTACATGAGAAGTGCAAAACTCCCAGATCATGATTCTAACCCAACTCAGGGATGTAACCAGGAAAAATGTTTCATACTATTAGGCACTGTGTGGTAGGCTAGAAATGTTGTAATTAATTGATTAATTAATATCATAACAGAGAGGGAAAACTCAACATGGACTTTATGTTAGAAGTTATAATTTTCTCCAGATACTTGAACTACAATTCCTTATCAGCTCTTCGTCAGCATGGCCAATTGGCCATGCTGGTAGGGGCTGATGGGAATTGTAGTTCCTGAACATCTGGAGAGCCGCAGGTTCCCTACCCCTGTGTTAGACCAACTCAGTCAAGCTTTTGTTTGTCAAAATAATGTAAAGATATATTTAGAAGAATCATGTTGTTCATGGTTTACGGTTTAGCTTTCATATTCTTTGTGAACAATTCAAACCACATTCATAATACTTAGTACTCTCCTAAGAGCCAACAAGACCAAAAAGGACCTGTGAAGCATGTGTAAAATAATTCCAAAAATGAGAGTAAGAAGAGGGAAATATATGAGAAATATAATGCTGACAAAGCTCTGTTGATTGCAAATGCTTTCATTTCTTCACAGAAGTTATGGGTGGTCCTCATCTTTTTAAAAAAGTCTAACTGCTGTGTGGCTAAGTGGCAAATATGAAATCAAATGTCTGTCGCCAGGAGTGAAAGGAGTGAGGCACTCCCAGTGCCATTAGACCTCTGCAGAATTTGCAGTTCAAGCAAGATTTCTCATCTCACACCTCCTTTGTTCAGCCTCATCACCTTCTCTGAAGTAGTCTTGGCACTGAAGACCATTATTCTATGCTTACAAGAAGTGTTTCAGGCATATCTGAACTACCTCACAGAAAATGCAGTCCGGATATATCACCTCAGGAACTCACACTGCATAAGCTATAGATTCCCTCTCAAGCACTACTGAGGTAGAATTGATGGATTAAAACCAGACATTATATTTGTGTGAGGAAAAAAATGTTAACAATAGGAGGAGGAGGAGGAGGAGGAGGAGGAGAAGAAGAGTTTGGATTTATATCCCCCCTTTCTCTCCTGTAGGAGACTCAAAGGGGCTTACAATCTCCTTGCCCTTCCCCCCTCACAACAAACACCCTGTGAGGTAGGTGGGGCTGAGAGAGCTCCGAGAAGCTGTGACTAGCCCAAGGTCACCCAGCTGGCATGTGTGGGAGTGTACAGGCTAATCTGAATTCCCCAGATAAGCCTCCACAGCTCAGGCAGCAGAGCGGAGAATCAAACCCAGTTCCTCCAGATTAGATACACGAGCTCTTAACCTCCTACACCACTGCTGCAGCAGCAATGATCCAATCCAAAAGTAGGGTTGGTAGGTGGGGAAAAAATTTGGCCTCGGTTTGGTTTCGGGCCAGGCTCAGATAGATGAGCTCGGATTGGCCGAGCTCTGAGCCTCCCAGGCTCGGATACATCCAATCCTGCAGGAACATCCGAGAAATTCGGACGCGTTTTTATTTTTTCTTGTTTTTTCACATTTCGGCCTGCAGGGGGTTCATTTTTGGACGTATCAGCACCAACGTTTCAGAGTATCCCCCAAGTTTGGTGCAGTTTGGTGCAGGGGGGTTAAAGTTATGGACCCTCAAAGAGGATGCCCCATCCCCCATTCTTTTCCCCCATTCTTTCCAATGGGAGCTAAGGAGATGGTGGCTACCGCTCTGAGGGTCCATAACTTTGGCCCCCCTGAACCAAACTGCACCAAACTTGGGGAGTGTCATCAGGACAGTCTATTGAAATTTTAGTGCTGATACATCCAAAAATGCGCCCGCGCAGGCACCCCCAGAAATCTGCCAAAGATTCTTTCTTCTGCAGTTAGTTTTCTGCATTGCTGTCAATGGGGAATTTCTGGTACGGGATATGGGGTCCACATTTCTGTAGGCACACTCACAAAAATTTCAAGGTACCTTCAGGAGAGTCTCTGGATGACACCATCCAGGTTTGTGGAACTTTGCATAAGGGGGCAGTGAGAGATGGGCCCTACCCTTTTGGGGGTCCATAGCATTGAACCCCCTTATGCAAAGTTCCCCAAACCTGGATGATGTCATCCAGAGACTCTCCTGAAGATACACACACACACAAATACTGGAGAGTCCTAAAATTTAGAATGGGAATTTGGAATAGATTGAGGTCAATCTTGGGTAATAATTACATGTCTAGAAGAGGAATAGTCCAAGAAGCAGAGTTCAACATTCGCATTGAACAGGGTGAAAGCAGCTGACACACACAGCATAACTGAACCAGCCCTGAATGCAAAGTGGGCAGACTAATTATAGGGAAAATCTGGCCCTCTAAATATGCTAAGAGAGCTAATCTTCCCCAAAGACAGCTCTTGTCCTCCAAAGGAGGCGGACACTTAGGCTGTTTCCACACGCGTGGATAACAGCGCCCCAGGGACGCTAAAAACTGCATCCCTGGGGAGGAGTTCGCACGGCCATTCTCACATACCCCCAAGCAGCGCAAAGGTGCTGCTTTCAAACCCTGCTCAGGGAGTGAGGTTTTTGCAAAGCAGCATCTTCCCGCTGGCACGGTGCGAACAGCACCAGCGGGAAGATGCTGTTTTCCCCATCCCCTCCACTCACCTCTTCTGGCAGCATCACTCTGGAGGGCTGGAGGGACACGCCCACGCTGCCCTCCAACCCCTGGAGTTGGAGGGTAGCGTGGGCGTGTCCCTCCAGCCCTCCAGAGCGATGCTGCCAGAAGAGGTGAGTGGAGGGGACCGAAGGAGAGACCGCTCCATGTGGAGCCACCTCTCCTGCTGGGGAGGAAATTGGGGCTGCTCGCACACTACGGTGTGAACAGCCCCCAAGCCTCCACCAGCATAATTTATGCCAGTGGAGCTCTGTTTCCACGCGTGTGCAGAAAGGGCCTTAGCTTTATGGATCAAGTCTAGGGAGCATTCAGAAATTATTAGATTTTAGGTAGGTTTGATGAAATCACAATTCTGGAGCAATTCCAATTCAAATGGAGGTGGCCTTTCCCAGAGGTTAGTCAGGAAAAGAAAGATAGGATTAGTCTGTTGAATAAAAGACCTTGATTGCATTGGTTAGCATATACTTTGTAAACTAGATACCAGGTATGCTGCAATCCTGAGACAGGGATTGGTTTTCCCAGGCTTAGGCTTTGTATTTCCTGATCGTTTTAGGAAAGGTGTAGCTGGCTGTTGTACATTCTAATTACTGACAGGAACACTTGACCAGAAAGTTCTTTTTCCTGTTGGTACCACTCAGGCAACAGAGGCAATAGCTTCTATATTTGGCCTGTACTGCCAGGGTACCTTTTAGGAGGGGAGGACAGGTAGAATCACCGTTTCCCAAAAACAGCCTTTACCCATCCCACCTTGGCCACTTTGACCTCCTCTGTCAAAAGAATACTGATTTAAAATCTGTCAGCCAGACTGCTCCAATTGTGGCCAGCTCACTTTATTGTTATGTTACTCTGGGAAATTGGTGAGATTATTGTAATCGGATACTGCAAAGAATTAGCATTATGGTGAAAAGAATCAGAATTGAGGTAAAATTTGTTAGAATTTATTGAGATTTCTGTTTGAGTGACAATTTATCCTCTGGGTTGAGAGAACCTAATGAGAAGTTTTGTTTGGGAGGAAAGAGGAGAATTCATTTTTTAAGAATTTTGTTGCTTTTTGGAAAATTTTATAGGGTTCAGAACTTGAAATAAAGAAATAAATGTCGCTGCTTTAAAATCTTGTTGCATAGCTGAAATGAAAGTAGTTTAATGCTATTTTGATTGCATCTGGTTTAAAGATGTAGGTAAGGGGGTTCACAGGTTCAACCTCCCCATTAAATGTCCGAAGCTTCACCCACCCTCCACCACCCATGGGCTGGGTTCCCAGCTGGCAGTCCCTTCTTCCCTCCCTTCCAGGGAGAGCTGCTTTTATAACCACTGGGGGTGGGGGCGGGGCAGGGGAGATTGCCGTTCCCAGCTTGGAGCACTGAGGCAGGGGGTGGAGCTTGGGGAGGTGTGGCCACACCCCAGGGATGGGTGGGGGGTGGCCATGTCCCCGAACCCACCCCATAAAAATCTATAGCTACGTCACTGATCTGGTTGTTTCCTTTCAAAAGAATTTTGTTTCTTTTGCACTAAGGTTTAAAGATCTCTTGGAAGCTAACAGGTTAACAGGACAACCACACACAAAATTCATATTGTGATGGCACCAACATGTCATTGAAAAGCTCAAATTTTCATCTGCTATCATCCTAAGAAGTTAGCCTAAACAGATTCTGACATCATTTCACTTGTATATTAAGTTAAAGATGCTATTCCAGCAATTATACTGTAAGTATCCACTAATTCACCACTTTGCCTTTGCAGCTGTCTAGGGAGCATCTATAATTTCCTTATGAATACATTGGGTGTGTAATTCAGAAATATATGTAGCACTGTGGAATTTCCAGAAGGATCGTCTCGAACTGGAGATCTAAGGTAATTATGAGCTCTTCTTGCAATTTGTATAGCTTGTCTGTGCTACAATTCAACAGCATTGATTCAACATCAATGTCCCTAGAACAGAGAGACAGAAGCTTTCCATCCCTAGGGCATGATAGATCTGAAATGCCATTGTGATAGATTGCTTCATGCTTGATTGTAAAAGGGTAGCATGAAGTATAGCAACTAGGGTTTGTAGCCAGTCTTATATACACTTGGCAGGTGATGCTCTTAAAAATTACTTGTTGCATTCAGTAGTTATCCAGGTTTAAATGGGACCTCACGGGAGTGAGGGGAAGAGTTTTATCACCAGGAGACTTTAATTAAGAGCCAGTAAGAAGGCTCACTGAAGTGTGTAACCCATTGTTTAGCTCTGCACTGAACAGTGTTCCACTGATTTCCCCCTATTGTTGCAAACCAGAAATTATTGTTTCTTCCTTCATCATGGCCATCCTCCTCATGGAATTTTTCATGAAAAATAGGGAAAATTTCCTTTTCAGCTTGCTTTAGAAGCAATCCCTAAATTACCAGTCCTCCCTTTTAGTCTAAATGTGGTATTGTGGTCTAAATGTGGTATTGTGGTGAAGTAATTGTGGTATTGTGGTGGAGAAATGTTATCTCCTTTTTTGTATGGCATACACAGAGTTAAAATTTGCAAGAAAAAATGTCACAGTAAGAAATGAGTTCGAAACAATGCAATTTTAGTCTAATTGCATTGTTTCGAAATCATTTCTTACTGTGACATTTTAACTCTGCAAATTTTAACTCTGTGTGCACCATACAAAAAAGGAGATAAAATTACTCCACCACAATACCACATTTATTATCTCACCATATGGCAAAATTGCATTTTACTTTTATCATTGGCCACACCCTTTTTACATAGCCTTTTTGAAACAAAATTTTGCATGGGAAAACAGAAGTGAGGCAAATTTCAAACATAAGAATGTAAGTAAACCCTGCTGGATCAGACCAGTGGTCCATCTAGTCTAGCATACTCTTTCTTACAGTAGCCAAGCAAAAATGAAAAAAATGGCATCACAGAAAACATGGATAAAATGAATTCATAATACATGTTGTACACATTACAGCAACAGACATACTTCAGACTTGAATTCAGATTTTTTTTCACTGCAATCCAAAACAGGAATACACCCGTCCATTAAGTCCACTGGACTTAGAAGGCTGTAGCTCTGTTTAGGATTGCACTGCTCATCACACACTGACTCTTGAAATTAGTTATTGTACGCTCAGTAACTTTCTGGAAGTTGCAAGGAGTAGGAACATTATCATTTGATATCAGGGTGCTCAATAGGAGATCACTTGAGGATGAGCAACACCTATTTGTTGGGAGGCAGTGGCGTAATGTCCATTGGGCAATGTGGGCAGCTGCCCAGGGCTCAGGAATCTTGCAGGGCATGCTCCTGAATTTTTATTTTTGGGGTTTTTTTCATGTTTCAGCCTGCAGGGGGCACACTTTTAGAGATATCGGCACCAAAATTTCAGAGTACCATCAGGAGTTTGGTGAAGTTTGGTTCAGGGGGTCAAAATTTATGGACCCCCAAAGAGGTAGCCCCTATCCCCCATTGTTTCCAATGGGAACTAAGGAGTTGGGGGCTGCACCTTTGAGGGTCCATAACTTTGGACCCCCGAACCAAACTTTGCCAAACCTGGAGGATGTCATCAGGACAGTCTCCTAAAGATACCCTGAAAGCTTTGTGACTGTGCCTTCAGAAATGTGTACCCCACAGGCTGCACCAGAAATTCCGCATTGGAATGGAAATGGAAAAATGGAACAATGGAAAAAAATCAGTGCAGAAGTAAGATTCTTGGGCAAAATGGAAAAATGGAACAATGGAAAAAAATCAGCGCAGAAGTAAGATTCTTGGGCAAATTTCTGGGGGTGCCTGTCAGGGGTGCAATTGTTAAGCTATCAGCACCAAAAATTCAGGGTATCTCCAGGAGACTGTCCTGATGACACCCCCTCAGGTTTGGTGAAGTTTGGTTTGGGGGGGCAAAGTTATGGACCCTCAAATGTGCAGCCCCATCTCCTTAGCTCCCATTGGAAACAATAGGGGATAGGGGATACCCTTTTGGGGGTCCATAACCTTGGACCCCCTGAACTAAACTGCACCAAACTTGGGAGGTATCATCAGGACAGTCTCCTGATGATATTCTGAAACTTTGGGACCAATATCTCTAAAAATGCGCCCCCTGCAGGCCAAATAGCAAAAAACACCAAAAATAAAAAAGCATCCAAGAATCTTGGATGTTACCGTAAGTTCGGATCGCGCAGAATTCGAAGGGGGCGGGCTCAGGTCCTTGGCCCTCCAAGTGCCTCGAAATCGGCTCATCTCGGCCCAATCTGTGGATTGGGCTAAGCTGAACCACCAAGCCTTACTGCCTGTGCTCCACCTCTTGCCAGTCCTGCTGCATCCTCGGATGGATCTTTGTGGGGTGGCAGGACTAACAGTCAGGAGTGAACGTGCACCTGGCTGACCCACTGACTGTGCCACTCTCCCCTGGATGCCGCCACTGCCTGCTGCCGCCTGCCCGCCTCCTGCATCTCGTGCCCTTTCTCCGGTAAGGGGGAGCGCCTAAGTTCAGCCGGCAGGGAGGGGGGAAGCCACAAGCCCCCCATGGGGGGGCATCAAACTCAGGTTTTGCCCAGGGCTCCAGTTTGCCTTGTTACTCCCCTGTTGTTAGGTCATACATTTAGTTTGGCAGTTTCCAGTTTCACAGAATTCTCACATTGTCCTGAACTTTGCTGTTGTGAACACTGATGCCAACCATGTTTTGAAGAAGCATCAGTTCTGTAGGTTGTCAATAGTATGGTAAGCATCAGAGTCTGTAATGCTTTACCACTGAAAGCAACTCAGTTTTACCAAAAAAAAAAGATGCTATTTCTAGTCTTTGGAAGCCAAGATCTGTTACCTATTTATTTATATTCTAAAAACATCCTAATATGATGTGCAAGCAGCGTCTTATGAAAAATCATTTAAGACTACACTGAGTTAAGGTGAACGGAACAGGAAAAGAGAGGGAAAATTTTCTCAAATCAATAAGTTAATTGACTAAATGAGAACAGGGTAATTTAACACTGTATCGTTCAGTTCTCTGGGATTTTGATTGACTTTCTGTACAATCCTGTTCTTAGACTGCTACAATAACAGACTGACACAAGATCAGCATCAAATGTTGTCATGCAGCATGTCAAATGTTGGTGATTCCACTTGCAACTTATAGTACCACAAGAACCCACTCTGTCCTTGTACACCAATATATTGTATCTCACAAGTTAAGATTACTGAGATGAAAATAGCCCCTGCCCAGTTTTTCCACTTAGCCACACCCAGGCTTATTGCAAACTCTAATCTGAATGCCAAGGGGCCACTAGTATTTGCAGCAGAAACCCTGCCCATTACAGAGCCAAATCCTACATTTTAAAATCTTCTCAGTGGGTATCCATGGTTCCTAAACATTTACCACAACTATTCCAATTCCACAGGAAACCCACAAAACAAGCAACTTTTGCTTTACAAATTTTCCTAAACAAAGACTCTTGGTTCCTTAAGAATGACTGGACAAAGTAGAGGCATCATCCATTTTAGAGGGGGATAAACAGTTGTGGTTCTTTATAAAGTAGTTCTTTTGCCAATCAGAAATAATTCCATCAATTATACAATAACTAAACAACAAGCCATAAAAACTGTCCAAAATAAACATAAGTACAACAGAGCCGTTTCAACAGAAAAAAAAACTCTTGAAAACAGTTTAAAGTGAGGCTATTAACACAATTTCGTAATGTATAGGTATCATTATAAAGAGTTTTTGAGTTACCGAGTTGAGAATAATTTAATAAAAAGGATATAGTCACCACCATACTGATCTCATATTACCTCAGTATCTCATATTACCTCCTAGGGCTAATTTTTGATGGTTAAAAATAATAGCCACAAGACGATGAGTATGTGGACTGAAGGCGATACAGGTCGGTCTAATTTTTTTAATTCTATTTTTATGTACTTTAAGGGTTTCATGTGTGCATTTAATTTTCAACAGTTGTTGTAAAATTGTGTTAACCAACCTAAGGGCTGAAGAGAACAGGTGAAGGTGAAAAATTTCTAAAATGGAAGCAAGGGTGGGAGTTAGCCATATGAGAAACATAACCCGATTTATGCATGGTATTTTTTTGCCAAAGAGTTTAAGATCAAACAGACATTCTTGGGGAACAGTTGCAGACTGATCATGCTAAAAAAAAAGTTCCAGTTTGTATGGATTACGGACAAGGTATAGTTTTGCTTCATTTTTCAAGACATAAATGTTTAAGTATTTTGGTTTAAAAAAATCATATACACTTGGCTCATAGTCTTATTTTTTTTACCTTCCACTCCAGTATACAGTTTGGTTTGTTTGTTCAGTTCTGTGCTAGGCACAATGGTCTTCTGGCACACTATATCTGTGACATTTAGCCGGAGTTTGTGAGATCAACCATTAGCTGATACATTGAGGTTCTTGCCTTCAAAACAGGAATGAGATCTGATAACATCCTGGATGTTCCAACCCTATGATTCCATGTCATGTTTTCATACAAGAAATTATGCAAGAGCCATGAATCTGTTAAATTAATAGAATGTAGACTAGGAATCTTGAAAAATGAGTTTGAGAAACCAGGACTTGTTGGGTATAGGAACCTATCCAATGCCTTGATCTTACTCCAGCTGGGTCCTAAATCTAAAGCCAATGCTTAGATTTATAGATTGTGTTTCAGTCATTTCAGTGGCTCCTTTTGAAGCTACATGGAAGATTATCAGTCTCCTTTTTGAATGCCAAACTAAGAAAAAATCCTTTTAAATGATGGTGGTAATTACTGTTCTCCCACATATGACAGTATTTATTTTGTTGCCTAATGGCACAGTCATCTTGTATCCTTGTTTGAAATCCAGTGTCTTTGGTCTACTGAGGTCTTATATTCCTAGGCCATTTACCTTGTTATGCTTTTGTCGTATTCCCAAAGGAGGCTATGAGTGCTGTCTCTATAGGAGACTGCTATTCTTGCATTTCTCAGATCACAATCTGAGCATCCATGATTGTAGAATACATAGACATTTCCTGACACTGGATCAGGAACTTCATGCTGAGCACCAAATAGATAATCAGTGTTCTCATCTTTTGTGAAGCTGCTCATTCCTTTGATAGATACCTGGTTGTGTTCACTTGCAGTCAGGGGCCACTTTTGAAAACCAGCTTTGTACAAAATTAGTAAGGGCCTGGTGGCAAATTACATTGTGCTCTCTCCAAGTCTGCATGATCAGATGTGCTTACAAGTTACATACAAGTTAATTCCAACTGAAATCCTGGCATGCACTGAGAGGGGACCTGAGTTCTCCAGGACCATTTTCCTGACCTGAAATGATTTCCATGTGTTCCTTTTGGAGAAACCCCATGGGTTACATGTATGTTTCCCCAGCAGCGCAAACAGTGCATCCCAAGGTCACTTCAGGTCAGGAAAACTGTGCTGGGAAGGAAGCTTAAGCCCCTACATTCTCCTCCAGTCTAAGTGCTAGGTCCTTCTTATGCACTCCTCTTGCGTGGAAAAGAATAACTGAATATTAACACAAGCCAGGCTTACCACTGGGTAATCACAGCCCTGAAATAACAGTGTGATTACAATAATATTAATGGCAGTCATTCTAGATTTACCCCTTTTCCAGTAAACATTTGACATACATAAATTTCAGTCACATTACACAAGGTGATAGAGGTAGGGTAACCAACCTCAGATGAGTCTTGGAGGTCTGCTGAAATTACAATGGATCTCCAGATATTTTCCCCTGGAGAAAACTGTTGTGGGGGGTGCCGTTGGACTCCAAGGCATTATATTTCACTAAAGATCATTCTACAAACCCTGTCTTCTCTAGGCTTTATCTCTCTTCTCCCAAATCCCCAGGAATTTCCCAACCCAGAGTTGGAAGCCCTAATAAACACCCATACATTTACACAGCTCCTTATCAAATATATTCCCCTTGTGCTGATAATTTCCATTCACGACTCTGTCCCTCCAGGCTAAATCAATTAATTTATTGGGTTTACATACAGTTTGGAGAAAGCAGCAAGCTCACTGAAGCTAAACAAGTCTGAATCTGGTCAATGCTTGGGTGGGAGACCTCCCATGTTGATTTGAGTTCCATAGAAGACAAACAGAATTTGGATATTGGAACAGTGGACCATTTTGTTTACAGTGACATTTCAGTAGCTAGGCTCTCCTTTGTTTACATGCATTTGTTTTGCACACCTCTCAAACCAAGCCAGGTGAAAGGTAGCATTCAGGAATTGTGTATCCAGAGCTTACCTTTCTTTCCCACATGTTTCATGCCCCCTCAAAACTGTAAATTCTTTTATAGACAGTGCTGATGTAAATGTGAAAACCACTTACAACTCTTCGAGTGGAAAAATACTTTTCGTCAAGGCTCATAACTGAAAAGTCTGTGGTACTGACTAGTCTCAGAACAAAGCAATGTTTCAACACTTTTTACTGCAGCTGCTTGCCCCTAAGACCCAAAGGTGAACGATGCAGTACACAGACAACATGGGCTCTCCAACAGCTCTCAGACTCAGATTTCAAAACATATGGGACTAATTTCAAAGCTGTGGTCAAGCCCTAAATCAATAAGAACAGAATGAATCATTTTAAATGATGCCTTTAACCGGCACAATGAGAGAAGCTATCAAACTACCTCAGGTTATGTTGCTGAGGTAAGAGGTTAGACTCATGGTGGGCCAATAAAACCTGAAAGTATCGTTTCTGTAGGTCAAATGGGCTCTCTTTCTGGTTGCACTGACGTCTTTCTCTGAGTGTACTGACTTTTTCAGGCCTCAAAGGAAAGCCCACTGACTCTTTGAAAACAGTATCCCACAAACAAACAAAATGATCTCTGTAAAAACTGTTCTTTCTGCTTCCTTCCAAACTTGCCTACACTGGATTTGTTATGACTAAGATACATGGAAGATGAAGGTGAAATTTTTGTGGTTCTCTGAATCAGGCCCCTATGTCTTCTTAGGGTAAAATGCTGATATTTCACTTTCAAAAATAGTTTTGTTTTGAAGTGGAGGGTCATTTTTAAAGCTTAGCACAATATTTCCCTTGTACCATTGATGGTTAATATTTTATTGCTGTCATAAAACAAGTCCAGATCTCTGGTTAGAAGTCAATGGCAAAGTTTAGGGAGCACGCATGTGGGGGACTTGATCTATTTAGAGCCCTTTTCAGGATGAGTCTCAGTGATAATTTCGATGCAATATTTCTTCTTTCTGTTCTGCCATAGTCACTTTGCTTTCAGATCACAAGAAAAATTGCATAAAAGAAGAATATTTGACAAGCATGGCAAGACATGTTTGAACAAATAAGTAATGTGGTACCAGTGCCAACCAGAATAATTGTCCTTGGAAAAAAAACAAAGTTACTAGAGCAAATGAAAACCAAAAGAAGAACCAAAACCTGGAAATCTGTCAACAACTTGTTCCCAGACAAAAAAACAAAACAGACTCATGAAACAAAATTAAAACATGTCAAGAGCATAGTCAACATATGCGCCCCAGCATATTGAAATTTTGGTGCAAAAATATATTATTTGAATGTGTAGAAATATTTGTGTCAGTAGCCTTAAATTAAAATATTCAGATCATTAAAATATTTCACAATTTAAAAAAAACTTTCCTATCACAATAGCATGTATCATATTTCTACTGTGTTCTGTTTTCCATTAACCAAGTGTCCTAATATCACATAATCTTCTAACAATATTTTTCAGTGAGATGGAAGGAAGAGATTTTGCAGCCCAATCCAGAGGGCGCTGAAACCAGGAATGGTGTTCTTACTGTGCTGCCTTCCACCTCCAAAAGGCTTTCAAGCAGCACAGAAAAAAAAACCTGATAAGCACCCATAGGGCAAAATAGACTTGCATCACACTTTTGTGTGGCTTAGTCTGCAGGAAGGGATGGGGATGTTCCCATGCCGAAAGTTCAGTGGAAGCCGATTAAAGTCAACTCCACCCCCCGGAACGCCCCTCGCCTGCCCCCAGTTAAACTGCCAGCACAGCTCTGGAGAGGACAGCCTCTTCTGGGTCAGGCTCTGTGGAGCTCTGTGGTGCCGTCCTGCCACCCTGATGTAGGTGCCACTTTGCCAGTACAGTTAGTAAATGTGTCAGCGCAGGCCCACACTGCTTCCAGATAGCGCTTTGCCCCTCCTCGCCCAATTGGGCTGCTCATGTTTTTTTCTCTGGACACCTCACAGCATGCTATTACCACCACAACCACCTCTCTTTCCACTTCGTACACTTTTCCTTCACTGCTGACTCAGCTTACATACTGATGCTTTTATGCAATAGTGGTCAGTGAAATGTTTGATATCTGTTGAGTTTTTTCAGAAATGCTTCAGAAAGAACTCAGCATCCAGTGAAAAAAGTGGTTTTTTTTAAGTAACTGGATATGAATGGCAGCTATTTCACAAGCACTTGGTGGGAACAAAGATCTCTTTAGTAAGTTCTTTTATTGAGATGGAGTTGTACAGTGCAAGTAAAGCTTCCACAAATTGTTGTCTGAATGT
The DNA here is from genome assembly GCF_021028975.2 of Sphaerodactylus townsendi. Classification (NCBI taxonomy): domain Eukaryota; kingdom Metazoa; phylum Chordata; class Lepidosauria; order Squamata; family Sphaerodactylidae; genus Sphaerodactylus; species Sphaerodactylus townsendi. Next base: position 56,804,169 of record NC_059434.1, on the reverse strand, counting down.
TGTTTAATGCTGGTGGTTTCCTTAAGAATTTCATCAGTTGTGTCATTGTTCTTGACAGTAGGTAGAGAAAGAAAAATGTGACCTTTCCTGAGTAGAGTTGCACCATTCTAAGCCCATCAACTTTGGCAGGTTTAGAAGGGTGTGACTCTGTTTAAGATGACACTGGGGCTTTCTGCACTGACAGAGTTGTACTGGTTTCTATCTAGGTTCACCTCAGTGTATCCGCACTGCAACTGAGCTCAACGTTGTTTTGTCTCAGTCCCCCCCCCCTCAGAACTGCGACATTCATGTCGCAGTTATGAACTGCTCCTTTCTGCTGAAACAAGGTCGATACCGCTTCGAAGCTTCGAAGTGCAGACGCATCGAAACGACACCTCATCCATTCAACCAATCAGGAGACGCTTTTGTGGCATGTGCAGAACGGGCATGTAACTGTAAACAGTAAAAAAAATGCTCCCGTTTCCCATGGTAACACAAGCTCCAATCACGATCAAGGAGCGAAACAGGCACCAAGATGATCCCGCCCACTTAGCTCGGTTCCAGGGGGCCAAGTAAGTTGCTGCGCAGACAGCCTGGAATCGCCCCCCACTGAAGGGAACCGAGTTGACCTTAGCTCCCTTCTGTAGTGCGGAAAGCCCCACTGAGAACCAGCAACAGGAGCTCCCCTCTCTGGTTGGACTATGAAGGAGAACCCTTCCTTGCAACAACATAAAATACCAAAAGCATATGGAAAAAATGAAGAAAGGAAAAACCTAAACTGGATGACAGGAACCTTAGCTGACCCTCAAAAAGTCCTAGTGCATGCTGTCACACGAAGACATTCAAAAGAACTTCATTAACGAACAACAAATCAAATAAATACTTTCAGCACTTAACACAATGTAGTGAACTAGCACGCTAGCACTGGCTTCAGTCTAACTGAATTATGGTGCAGACACGCCATTAATTTCACTGATTACAAACATATTTCTAAAGAGTTCAACAATAAATGCCTTTGTCAATTGTTAAGGCATTTCCTTTTGCTACACTTGTTCATCTAGTATAAAATAGTTCTATATAAAGAAGGGATTCCATGCTTTGATAATGAGCGTGATAGTCATAATTAATTTCTATATCAAATTTAAAATCAATCAAAATTGCAATTGATAGTTTATGCAGAGTAAATATTACTGTATACTGGGTTATGAGTTAAAGCAAGCAAAAATGTGTTTTTTTAAAAATAGCTTTTTAAAAATAGCTTTTAATTAAGATTTTTGGAAACAAACAACGAGAATACACAAAATAGAGCTCTACTGAAAGGGGGGCTCCCAATTTCCTCTGTACTGAACACACAGTTAAAATTTTACCACTTGCTGTCTAGTTATAAATACAAAAATATAATTCAGTTAATTATTCTTGAGGATTATTCTTGAGGATTCACACTTTTCTCTATTATGTTCATTTTTATTATTCTCTTAGTCCTCAAATCCATAAATCATCAGTTCATTTTTTTCCATTTTAGATAAGTTCCATCAGGAGTTTCCAGTTATAAATTTAGATAAATTCTTTTCTATAATCAAACAAATAAGCTTAGTCATCTCATTCAGTTCCAATATCTTCACATTTTTAAATTGTGGGTACACGTGAAGTTTTCCATTTTTGAACATATAGTATTCTGGCTGTCAGTGTCGCATATAAAAACAAAGTTTCATATATTTTTTCAAACTGTCCAAAATATCCCAAAGGGAAGCCTCTGGTTTCATTTGTATATTAGTCTTTAAAATCTTCTGAATTATTGAATGTATTTGTATCCAAAAAAATTTAAGTTTATTACAAGTCCACCATAAATGGTAAGACAACCATTGTGATTTTCACATTTCCAACACACATTCAAAACATGTTTATACATTTCTCCGATGGTAAATACCAACAAAGCATCATTTTATAGAATTATTTTTGAATTGTAACAATGTAAACTTAAGATACTTTAATCACATATTCTCTCCTTGATCCATTTATATATTATACCCAAAGTTACTGGCCCATTTTGTACTACAATCTTTCACTCATTCTTTCTGTTTCAAATTTCAATAGAAGCTTATACATTTTCCCAGTAATATGATTGTCATTCTTACCTAGTTCTATTTCAAGTTCAGTCTTACAGAGCAATTCACATTTGGCAGGCGAATGGGGACGGTGTTGCTGCAGAATCACCGTACCATCTACAGAGGGTTGTCAGGTGGCGAGGGAGGCAAAAAAAAAGCCTCACTGGCTATCTGAAAGTCTTCCATAGGGGAAAATGGAGTCAATCCCCACCGGCATTCCTGGGGCCAAAGGCCAGTGGGAACACTCCTGGAACGCCCCTAGTTGAGTCGGCCTACAATTTAAGCTGACAAAACTCTGGAAGAGGTGGCCAGGCAACACCTCCTTCCCTCCCTGTTTGCCCTCTCAGCTGGCATAAATGCCAGTTACAGTGGCTAGAAATCAAATGCATCAGTACAAGCTGACTTTTCAACCCTGCTCCCCCACCATCAGGATTGGTCTGCTCGAGTCTTCGAAACCTTGAGATCTTTTATCTACTTTGAATCTTTCTAATAATTGTGTATAGAAAAACCAATGATATGTCCTTCTGCTACTAAATTATCTCTTAATTTCCCCTTGAGAAAAGTCTGCTATGTACCACTTATTTTCAACTATAATTTCTTGTCTGTATAGAATTTCTTGTAATTAAAGCCATAACAGTGCTTTCTGACACAACCTAGGTTTATATTTGTCTCACACACTTAGTATGGCACATTCAATAAAATGATTTTAAATTCCATATTGACTTTAACCTTGTCATGCTGTAAATAGGCATACTATTCAAACCTAGGAGCAGCAGTGGTGTAGTGGTAAGCAGGTGTATTCTAATCAGAAGGCACTGGGTTTTATTCCCGCTCTGCCACCTGAGCTGTGGAGGCTTATCTGGGGAATTCAGATTAGCTTGTATACTCCAACACATGCCAACTGGGTGACCTTGGGCTAGTCACAGTTCTTCTCAGCTCTCTCAGCCCCACCTACCTCACAGGATGTTTGTTGTGAGGGGAGAAGGGAAAGGAGTTTGTAAGCCCCTTTGAGTCTCCTTGCAGGAGAGAAAGGGGCGATATAAATCCAACTCTTCTTCTTCCAGCAATCTTCTATTTCTCAACAAAACCAACTTTTTCAATCAAATCAAACAGGCACCAAAATATAGCTTCAAATCAGGTAAAACTAAATCCTTCTCTTTCCTTTGTATCCTGTAAAATTTTATTTTTAATTTGATGTTTTCTTCTCTTTCCAAAGAGTTAAATATTTTTTTGACTTGGGCATGACCAATCTGGGTTAGCATGAAGCATCTGCTGTCTTGATGATTTTTGAGTTCTATCCTCAGTGATGGTAAGACATTCTTAGTATCAGGAAAAGTATAGAGTTGAGCCAGTGGGAAGGATTGCTGACTCTGTTTTCTGTAAACAATGGGGAGAACATGAATTGCTGGAGGCTCTTGTTTCTTTTCTGTCCTTTCATGCTACTCTACAGCTTTTCCCAAATAAATACACTGCCCGCTATAGGAGAACAGCCAGTTGGCAGTTCTATTTTGAAATCGATCCACTAACTACCTTGTAATCATTTCAATTCAGCTGAAAAGATGGTTATTTCCTTTGGCTACTTCTGAAATGTGATTGCTTGTATAGTTCTTTAGGGGCACTTGCATGACTCTATCTGTGTCCTTCTCCCTGAGATACTCCTGATTCATCTCATAATATTTTGAGTTAACTGGACCCCTGCAACAGTACAAAATGGCACTGCCAGCTAAATGATAACTAGGTGCAATTAAGACCCAACAAAGAACAGTCTTATACTAATGAAAAACCAGCAGTGGCTATGCTCATAAAATAATAGAACCATGAATCAAGCATGAAGTACTCGTGTATAAATCAACCCACATATAAGTCAAGGCACCTAATTTTACCACAAAAAACTGGGGAAACTTATTGACTCGCGTATAAGTCGAGGGTGGGAATTCAGCAGCTACTGGTAAATTTCAAAAATAAAATAAATACCAAATAGATACCAATAAAATTACATTAATCGAGGCATCAGTAGGTTAAATGTTTTTGAATATTTATTTCAAAGAAAACCAGTAAACTAGCTCCGTAACTGGAAAAGAGGGTCAACAAGAACAATACGGTATCAAAAATAACTTTAAAAGTATAAAAACCTTAGCTTTTTTGTAAGGAAAGGTTTTAAACAATGAGGTTCTTACTATAAAAACTGGAATGAACATGCCTGTTCACTGTGACTCAAAACTCCCCTGCTTTTTAAAAGAATAGTTCATTATTTTTAGTGTACATATTTTTAAAATTGCACATGGCAGGTGTCATTTTAGAAGGGACATTCACACAACCTGTCAGAGGAGGAATGTTTATGTTAGCAAGACCAATATTTCAGAGTATTGTTAGGAGACCCTCCTGATGATACCACCCAGGTTTGGTGAAGTTTGGTTCAGGGGGTCCAAAGTTATGGACCCACAAAAGGTAGCCCAATCTACTATTAACTTCCATTGGAAACAATGGGGGATGGGAGCACCCACTTTGGGGATCCATAACTTTGGACCCCCTGAACCAAACTTTACCAAACTTGGTTGGTATCATCAGGAGTGTCCCTGAAAAACTCAACTTATACACAAGTATATACGGTAGATTTGCTCAACTATCGCAGTACTTCCTGACAATTGATTTCACCAGTGAATACCACTTGGTCTTTAGTCTGTCTGCTAACTTTCATTTTATCTTATACTCTTCTATTTCCTCATCGCCAGGCCTCTCTGAAATTCTTTCAACCACATATACAAATCAATGAGTACTGTACAAAGGTATGTAGTTGCAGACTAGTACAAAAAAAGTATGTTTTAATGAAGAGAGCTGCTACCATACATTTATTAAAAATACTTTCTCAATTCAATCTAGGTTACTGTGAAAATACTTTCCTCTGCTTATGTTCTTAAAACACCCTAGAAGGTGCAAAATGGTCAAGAGAAAATTTTACAACTATATATCAAATATGTTTATGGTAGTACAATGAGGAAAGGTCCAAAGGGACTAGAGGCAGTCTTGGAGCCCCATTGGGGAGGAGGGTGAATCCATGTGTTGGAGTGGTTTGCAGCCACTTACCTTGGAGGAGTGGGAATGGGGCAGGGGGTGGCCAGGAAAGGAGATGATGTTAGTCAGTTCTCTTCCAGTCTTTACCAGCGTTGTGCCGGCAGGCTGCAGTTAGGACTTAAGCCAGCCTTTGGGCTGGGGTAAGTCCATTGCAGCCCATAGAGACTCCTCAGTAGTAGGAAGGTAGAATCCCAGCAATGGTTTAGGATTGCAGAACAGGTCTGTGCTAGCTTAGTGGAATTTAATATGTGACCCCTGCCCTTCTCTGTGCTGCCTCATAGGCTGATTTTGAAACCCTCAAGAACCAATCCCCATGTAGCATGATCGTACTGCTGCTTGAAAAACTTGTCTGCAGATCTATTTTCAAGGCAGTCTTAATCTTGCCTATTGATTATACATATGCATTTGTTTTAATAAACCACTTTAGCCATTCTGAGATTTCAGGATCTGCTAACAACGTCCTTCATGAATTTTATTCAAAACCACCTTTTGTTTCAGTTGCATAAATAAATAGATTTCTCCCTATTTCTGTGGCAAACTTTAAATGTCAGCTTTCAAACTGAAATTCAATATGTGATAGCATAGGAAAAAGGCCCCCACAATTTTCCACTTGTTTGTGACATAAATTCCTTTGCCTTTCCAGACTCCCCTCACCATAATAGCTTTTTATATTGTATCAATTGGCGCTAACGTTAAGGATTTCAAAAGTTGATTTTACCTTAACATTCAAAATGCAAGAAAATATGTATTTGTCTAGGTTTTTTTTAAAAACGAAATAATAGTTTCCATATTTTTGGCTTCTTCTGGATATGGTGTCAAATTGTTATGATTATTAGCTGACAAAAATGAGGAAAGTTCCTTTCCACAAAACTTCCATGTGGATCTTGCCCAATTAGAATAACTTCCTTTGTCATTGTGGTTCATCTGTACCCTTTAACCATGTATTTAAAAACAAGTGTGCACACAGACACATAACTGATGAGTGCGGCCACAAAAAACATCTGTAGAGCTACCTCACAAAAAAAGCAAAGATCTAAAAAAACATAGAAGTGAGAAACTGACTCTAGAGACACAATCATAAAGTAGTTGCTACTCCCCATGATTCAAATGGTAGCTGTATGCAGATGTGATAGAGTGTTATGTGACTGAAACCACAACTCAAATCCTATCAAACTACTAGTATTGTTCAGGTCTCCAGAGAAAATATCTTCCAGGAAAAGAGACTGATTACCACATGCAGTTATGTAAACAGATATTTAACTTTTTTTGTTTCATGTTTCAGCTGCATTTCCACCATACTGTCCCTTATTAACATACACATTTTTCATCACCTTTCAGTGAAGAGGAGGCAATATGTAATCCTTGCTGTAACAGTCTCCAAGCAGCTTCCTATAATCCAGAGAGTCCCAGTATCCAATTTTCAAGCATGTTTTCAGAGCACTAAATCATTGAACTAGTTTCTCAACCAAAATTTTAATCTCCAGTCACTGTGCTCATCCCCTGCATGCTAATATTTTTGAAACAGCAATAATTAAAATGTTTATACCTAGTAATGAATACTTTATTTATGGTCAATGTCCAAATATATTTATACCTAGTATGACTTTTGATTGAGTTCCAGCTAGACAGAAAACAAACATGGCCGTGTCCTAGAAATGATAAAATGGTCAGAAGCCAGTGACTGGGAGTGGGTTGAAATGTAGCTTTGCTGGTTTCCCAGAAGATTGGAATTCTTCCCCTTGTCTCCTTTCAACCCTGCCACCAGTGACGTGGGTATAGATTTTTATGGGGGGTTCAGGGGTGAAGCCATGCCCCACCTGCCCCTGGGGGTGTAGCCATGCCTCCCCAAGCCCCGTCTCTGGACTCAGTGCTTATAAAAGCAGCTCTCTGAGGCAAGGGATGGCAGACTCCCATGACCTGCCTGCCCCGCTCCCCCACCAGCTGGGCTCCCAGCTGGCAGACAGCAGTCCCTTCTCTCTCCCCTCCAGGCAGAGGAGTAGCTAGGGAAAATGGAGCCTAGTGGGTGACATGAATCCTCCCCTTCCTCCACCATATCTCCAGCCCCACACCAAAACATCTCACTGGTTAGAAGTCAATGGCAAAGTTTAGGGAGAATGCATGTGGTGATGATTATGGAGGCATGAAGGTGATTGAGGAAGGTCCTCACTTTCACTCCCATAGCTACTACATCAGCTATTCTCTGAAAATGTTCTCATCATCTTGTAACTAGCAAGACAGTGGGGAGAAGCAGCAGTGGAGCCATGAGAATGAGAGGAGGATTCTTCTTACCTAGTCACCCATTTTCAGCATTGTTGTGCCCAGCATTCTTTCCCACCCCCACTAAAGCAGTGGTGCATTTTGCAGGGTTTTAACATCCCTGCCCAGTTCATTGTAGGCTTACGGTTCTTCTGCAAACGTGGGGAGTCTATTCTGTCCATGTGGGCCTGATTTACAGATATAAGTATCCACAGGTAAGTCAACATTTGACTGTTAGAATGTAAGATGCAAACCTGGAAAGTCCCCCAAATTTGCAGAGGGGATCTTCATTCTGTCAGTGTGGGCTTGATCTGCAGATATGAGCAGATGAGACCATACTTGACTATTAGAATATAAGATAGTTCTGGACTACATTGCTCAATAGCCTAGACTTGTTAATGATGGTACCTTACAGCACAAAGACTCTTTTAGGGTTAACTAAAGTTGTTTTTTTCATATTTTACCATAATGATTTTATCAAAATATTAAGTGCAACATATCTATTCTTGGCATTAAAGTAGACAGGAATCTTGGCATTAAAGTAGACAGCGAGTAAAGTGTTTTATTAGGGTGGCTGGCATTTTGCATATATTTTGTGAGCAAGAGAGCAGGTGTGCAGTTTCCAGGGGCTGCGGCCATTTCTCAGGGCTTGGCCATTGTTTTCCAGATAGCTACCCTCAGGTTTTAGAGAAGGTATAGCTAGCAGCCACACATTTCAATGTGAGATTGGAGGATTCGACCAGGTAAGGTACCACAGTACAGGCTTAGGATATGGCATCCATCTTAGCCCATATTGCCAAGGTACCTTTAGGGGAGACAGGCAGAGCACAGCTTCCTAAAAACCACTCTCCCCCTGTCCTACCACAGGTCTTTCTGGTTACACTAGCAACTTTTTACTAGCCAGGACTCAAAAAACACTTCCTGTTATTTCATGAAGAACTAAAGCTGATGAACTGGAGACCTGCATCAAATCATCTTATATTTGTAGCGGTGTCCAAAAACACTTCTTGTATGTGGGTACAACTTGCTATTCCTCGTGAAGCTAATTAAAATCCAAATGGTGTATGTTTTTATATTCAGGGGTTCTAATGCATTTCTGTTCAAGAATATTTAAGTTGTTAAATAAAATGTTCGGAAAATATTTAGCATTATAGGAGAAAAATAGGAGAAAATGCTGCTTTCAATGTGAGACCACAGAGTGCACAGGGGCAGAACCCTTATAAAATAATAATAATAATAATAAATATAAAATAATATTGCAAGTCCAATTATGGACTTGGCTTGCAGGGCTAGCCCCTGGTTAGCATATAAAGGAAATGTGGCACAAGATATCTTTAGCATATAAAGATACATAGTTTCTGATGCACAAATATAATCTTTCTGCCACAGTTCTGTTTCCCCTGGGGAGCAATATGGAATCCTTTTTTCTGTCACTATTCCCAAAACCTTCTCAGTGCTCAAAAATATATATATAACCCTGTTATCACCTTTTCAGCCACCCGCTTTTCTCTGTTGGCAGGTATGTCACTTTGGCTCACTTTATGATTCATCACATTTTATGGAGAATTGTTCCCTAACTTATAGCTTTGTTGTGACATATTGAATTCCCTACATGTGTTATTCCCATTAGAAAAGTAAGCAGTTCAGCAAAAAGAGGGGGGGGGGTTAAGTGATCTCCCTCATTTGATTTTTGGAGGGGATAGAGATAATTCCAATGGCGTCTCAAAGGGAGGACAGTTTGCACAATGTCTAGAACTATCTTGTTGCACTGTAGAGGAAACTAACATGAAAGGGTAAAATGGAAGGGAAGTAATTTTAGTTTTCCATTGTTTTAAAATGTTTACTTTACCCTGCATGTTACATGTTTAAGTTCAATGAATTTGTGGCTACTGCTGTGGGCACACACAAAAATGAACACCAAGAATGAATGAACTTTTATTTTCATTCCAGCATAAACATTTCATGCTTATACACATTTGACTTCAGTTCTGGATGTGTCCCAGTCATTTTTTGGTCTAAGACACAAGACTAACTTAGATTGAAACCCAGTGAATGGGTGTGATCTTCATTCGGAACCATCTGAGAAGAGCCACTGAGGGAACCCTTCAGTCAGAGATTTCCACAAGTGAAAATGAGAAAAATCTCCAAAGTACCATGATGCCTTTATGTCCTCATCCTTAAATATTAATCACCCTATTAATCACCCTTCCTAAGAAACACCTTCCTTCAATGGGGAATCTTTTCTTCAGTACAACATGAAACTCAGAAACCACATTGGAGCAACTCAATAACAAAACATGGGCCCTTTAATTGAAAACAGAAATCATCAAGGGAGATAGGACTTAGCATCTTCTTAATTAGTCTTCCGGCAAAAAAAGGATGTTTGTGCCAATTTGTTCAATATATCATTTTTGACTGTTGTAATCTCAGATCTCTTTGCTCACTATCTTCCTTTTGCATTGGGCTGAATAGCACTGTAATCACATAATAATTGTTGATTTTTGTTTCTTTACTATGTGGAGCCTTCTCATGTGTCTGCACAATAAAGAACATTTTCTCAAAAGTCACTGGTCAGTCATGTTGCTGAAATTTTTGCACCCTCTTGTCCAAACAACCACCAATCAAAATAGATTCTAGTTATTAACTTCAACAATTTGACCTTAATTACTAATCAGCAAGACTTTGGAAAGGGAGGGTGCATTACTGGGTTCAGTCCAAAATCTCTATGGAAATCCTTTGACTTTTCCAATGCCTACTTAGTCCAGGATTGCAAAGTTCCAGGTGGAGACATCCCTGAATTACAATTGGTTTCCAGTTGACAGAGATTTCCCCTGGAGAACACGGCTGGTTTGGAAGGTGGATTTTACGGTATTATGCCCTGTAGAAGTCCCTCGTCACTCTAAATCCTGCCTTTCCTACGCTCCAATCCAAATATCTCTAGGTATTTCCAAACCCAGAGCGGGCAATCCTAGTCACTAACAACTATTGTAATACCATGTACATAGCAATTTGCAAGTACAAGAAACAGGCCCTTGAACTAGGGTTGCCAGCCTTCAGATGTGGCCTGGAGATCTTCCAGAATTAGAACTGATCTCCAAACTAAGGAGTTCATTCCTCCTGTAGAAAATGGCTGTTTTTCAGGATGAAGTCTATGACATTATACCCCACGAGGTCCCTCCTTTCTCCAATCTCTGTCCTCTCCAGGCCCTGAAAGTCCCCATGTCTTTTATCCAGAGATCTTTTAGACAGGAGACAACCACTGTATTTATTGGTAATAATAGGGTGGATGCTGGTTTTCTCACTGTTGAAGCCATTGATTCCAAAGTATCATACAATGATGACAAGTCTGTGGGAGAATGTCCACACTTGGAATGCTGCTATTTGTATTGTCCAGTTCAGTTTGAATATGTAGAAAGTAACCTGTGGAACAGGTTTGAAGTAGCTCATAAGCAGCTGAAATTACTCCTGACAAAACATTGGGGCCCTGCTTGCAACTGGCTTGCTGAATGTGAGTCAACATTTCTACATAGACCTCAACACTTATATCCTAAGGTCTTAGGATATATCTGTTTTGCCACTTCATTTATTTATAATATTTCTATGCCACTGCTTCAGATTCTTGCTCAAATTAGCTTACAAGTAAAATCATCACAATATAAAAAACCAGCCATTAAAAAACAAGCAATGGGACATAAGCTGCAGAAAAGTGTTCATAAAACAGAAACAGGCCCCTTCTGCACACGCAAAATAATGCGTTTTCAAACCACTTTCACAACTGTTTGCAAGTGGATTTTGCTATTCCGCACAGCTTCAAAGAGCACTGAAAGCAGTTTGAAAGTGCATTATTCTGCATGTACGGAATGAGCCATAGACAATTAAAAGGCTATGAAGAGTATAGCTGTATTATACAATAGGGAGTCAAATCACGGATTATTAATTGATGGGATGTTTGGTCCTGATATGTTGTACTTGATCTATTTTCCAACACACTAAAGCTTTGCCTGCTGAAGGGCAGGATTTGTTAAGGTTTTATCTCTTAAAGTCAAAACAAGAGGAAAATTGTTATGTGCCTTTTAACAAACTTAAGCAGAAGTGGCATACTTTGAGCAATGAAGCTGAAGGACAAACAGGCATTGAAGGGAATCTGGTTTTAGGTTAACTGTGCATCATATTTCCAGCAGACAAGCAATGGATATGGAATTCTCTTCAGAATCCACAGTTGGCCACAGGAGCCTGTTGCAAAGGGAGACACTCAAAGTCTGCTGAGTGCTAAGCCACATGTAGTAATATTATAGTGCTTGGCAACACAGATGGAAACCGGTCAACTCAGCACCAACAGTAAAAGGAACTTTTATACAAAACAACATTTTCTTATTCCTGGATCCTTCAACATAGAAACTGTCTGCTATGACAAACTATTCCAATGGTTTTGGCAGTTTTCTACCATATATTAATATATGCAAAGTACTAATGGAACTCTAGACTAGCGTCTTTAATATATTCAGCAGGGTGAAATGAAAGCTTTGAATGTTATTGATGAAAAATGTGCTTTAATTCCTCACATTTCCTGTGTTTGAGATATACCACTACGTGACTTCCCCCCTCCTCCTCCAAATTCATATCATGAGGTGTTATGAATCACTACTTGTAAGGTTAGATTTCGACATTACTATATCATGAAAAATGCTAGAAAACAAAACTTACTTATGTGAATTCTGAAGTTAAAAAGTCATCTCACAATCCTTGTTCTAGAGCTGGTGTAGTAGTGTCCTAGAGAGGGATCAATGTCTAGAAGTCTCTGGTTCAAATTTTACCTCTGACACTTAGTTTTATTTATAGCATTATTTATTTATAGCTTATAGCACTGTAATTCTCTTCCTTATTCCATGCACAAAACAAACCTGTGAGGCAGGCCAAGCTGAGAGAAAGTAATTGGGCAAAGATCACCCTGCAAGTTTCCATGGCAGAGTGGGGTTTCAAACCTGGATCTTCAAGATGCCAGTCCAACATTCTAACCATCGCACCACATTATTAGGTAGCCTTAGGTAAGTCATGCTGATTCATCCTCAGCTTCCTGAATGCAGTTTACAAATAATACTATCTGCCTAACATACAAGTTCACTATTAGGATTAAAATAATATACCTGAATTGCTTTGAAGAATTGTACAAGTGCCAGGTATTATTATCTCAAAAGGGATTACATGAACTGACAATTTGCTTCATTAATGTAAATATTTCTAAAGTTCATTTTCTACCTATGCTGTGTATTCTGTGCAACCCAAATGTTAATGTTTCTATTTTTGCTCATTGGGATCCACTGTCAATAAGTGAGCATGGGATTACAGCTTTGAGATTGAAAAAAAAATTGGTACACAGTTTTACCAGCAGCCAGGGGTGTACCGCCTATGGGGACATGGGTAACTCATGTCCCTGGGCCTACATAGACCTGTGCGCTGGCACCAACTCTGGGCAGTACACTTGGATGCCGGCCCCAATTGGTAGATCTGGACGTGGTGTCAGCTCTGAGTAGTATACCAGGGCGCCAGCACAAGCTCCAGGCAGTAGACCTGGATGCCGGCACGGGATCCATGTGGTAGACCTGGACTCTATGCAGTAGACCTGGGTACCTGTGAGGAGGGGGGCAGAAAATTCAGATTTTGTCCCTGGACTCCATTTTCCTAGATACACCTCTGCCAGCAGCCATCTTTCACCCCAAACACACATACAAAAAGACTGTAGGGATGGTTGTGGTGGTTTTTCCGGGCTGTGTGGCCATGGTCTGGTGGATCTTGTTTCTTGTTTCGCCTGCATCTGTGGCTAGCATCTTCAGAGGAACAAGATCCACAAGACCACAGCCACACAGCCTGGAAAACCCACCACAACCAGTTGAATCTGGCCATGAAAGCCTTTGACAACACACACACTAGGGATGATTGGCAGGTAGAAAGCAGAGAGAGAGAGATGGAAGAGTTCATCATATTCTCCCTTCTGACCTTTCTTCAAATGGTGCAAGCCAGGGCCTGTGCCAAGTATATTGCTCCACCCTTTTTCAGTTTTATCTCTATCACATTTTTAAAAAATATTTGAAATTCGTGGAGGTACAACATTGTACAACTTGCATTTTATAAACTGTAATCTCTTTGCAATCTCACATGTAAGATTTGGAGTCAGACAGATCTAAAATGGAAAGATGCCCAGATTTCTTACTATGCTCACAGAAGGTAGTGCACTAAATTAATTCATGCTTCAGTACTATTGCACATTCGCTGGTGTCCTGAGAATAATGGTCCACCATAGAGCACTATGAACCCTGGTTCATAATGTTATGCTCTTGCTAGGGCAGCATTCCAATTGCTGCACAGTTGGGATAATTTATGTTTTACTGCTGGGGGGGAAATGGCTCTGGGACACAGATCTATGCCAACTCCAGCTGGGCTCACACCTCTTAAACATTCTAAAAAGAAATATCGTTCCAAAGTGTCTTGTTGGCAGTTTTTAACTGTGCAGCCACCTCCTCCTCTTAACATGGATCACTTCTGGTCCTTCACAATGGGTCCTTTGGAATGGCAAACAATTCAGTTGTTAAGATCATATAACTAGTACAGCTGTCTTTGCTTAACTGGTGGGCTGGATAACTCCATCCTGGCCATGGACTCAGTTAAGAGGCTATCTCCCTCTCATAACTTTTGGCTGACAGAACTTCACTGATTTTTCTGGGGTCAGAGAGCTGCTCATATATCCCCTTCTGGGCCAAGCAACTACAAATGGGCAAGAATGACATATACAGCTTGATTTACAAGCAGATTCGCTCTGAAATCTATGTAGTTTCACAGCCTTGATACAACAGCAGCCATTCTGGGGAAGCCATATGGAGTCCTTTAAGCTGGAAGTTTACCTAGACATGGCCAGCCATTCTGTCCAAGAGCATCTTGGAATGTAATGGCCAAAGGCAAAAGCACACTGCATAATCTCAGGCTACTTATGATCATTAACTATAGTAAATATTTAAGAGTACTTTAGAGTAGGATCTTATATTGCATTATGGCTTGCATAAGGCAAGCTAAAAAGTTAAGTGGCAGAAATAATATTCAGATCATGACTTCTTGAGTCATACCTAATGGCTAAGCTAGACAAGACACATGCAATCTGTGATCATGGACTTTTTTTTAGTTAAAAGAAGTGTTTGGATTTATATCCTGTGTTTCTCAACTGTAAAGAAGCTCAAGGCAGCTTACAAACTCCTTTCCTTCTTCTCCCCAAAGGAGACACCTTGTGAAGTAGGTGGGGCTGAGAGTTTTGAGAGAACTGTGATTGGCTCAAGATCACTTCATACGTAAAAGAGGGGGAAACATACCTGGTTCACCAGATGATAATCCACCTGCTCTTTACCACTACATCATGCTGGTGGATACAGGAGATCCCATATCTTATGTAGATTGTGGCAGTGGGGGAACAGGGTAAACACATACTCTGTGCTATTTTCCTGAATTAATCATCCTTTTCCCAGTACTGTTAAGATTGTTTCCCAGTACTTTTCTCAGTACAGTGTTAACATTGCCCTCAAAACCAGGGCAAACAGCAGCCTCAGTGGGGTTTAATTTAGACTGAGAAAGTATGAGGGTGAAGTGTTAGCTCCTCCAGCATCACAACTCCAATCTGATTACCTTCCCACCACCTCATCCTGTCTTCCAACTTGTAACTGGATTTAACATTAAAATTATGGTGGAAGATTCTGCCAATGGCTCTTTTGCTTTGCCATTTACTTTAATTCACACTTTCATTCAATTCTGAGACGAAAAATATTCTAGAACAGAGACTGAAATTTGGTGGGGGGATTTCTAGAAAAATTAGAACCAGAACATCATTTTGCATGTTTATTTTGACTCAAATTTAATAAACACATTTTAACAGTAGCCCATCGTAATTTCATATTCCAGTACTAAAATACATGAACTGAAATATTTGATTGGGCAGGGAATCAAGTGTGGCTTAAATGCTATGTTCAGACTAGTTCAAATTTTTATGTGAAAAGTATCTTATTCAAATAATACCTGTCAATATTTAAAGGCCATAGTGCACATACTTCCTTACATGGTTTAAATTTACGGGCAAAAAAAAAAGATACTAAAAATCGATGACATTCATTTTAGCAGATCCAAAGAACTGTGCATGATATGTTATGGCAGTCACAACTGAACAGCGGTATCGTCTTTTTTTTAATATATACAGATCCTAGACCATTTCACACAATAGGTCCCCTTTCTCATTTCCAGAAACACGACCAGACTGAGCAGTCCAGTCCCTTTGTTCATGGCCCCTGATCCACACACTTCACATTGGGACTGTTTTCAACACTATTTATTCATAATTTATTGCTGCATAGCTTTTAAGGGATTTGAATTTTATATTGTTGATTTGCTGTTCGTAAGAACAGCCATGTTGTGAGCCACCTCGAGCCCTTCGGGGATGAGGCAGCCAATTAATTGATTGATTGATTGATTGATTGATTGATTGATTGATTGATTGATTGATTGATTGATTAATTAATTAATTAATTAGTCAATGCACAGAGGCCAAGGCCTGATAGGTTTACAAGTGAATGCATTTGTCTCCCTGAGATGGTATACATTTAGACAGCAGCAGTGGCATATTCACCCGGGGATGATGGGTACCCTCTTACCTGGTCATGTGGGGGGCGCAAAATCAGCCCTCCACTTGATCAGGAAGAAGACGGCAAGGACTTCCTGCTGCCTTGTCGTCTTCCGCCGCCCTCGACATTGACATGGGCAGGGTTGAGGGCACCTCCCCTGCTGCCCCCAGCTCCTAGGGAGCCAGCAGCCAGCAACCCTTTGTGCCCTCCCCTCCGGGGAGGCAGAAAAAACTGTCATTTATTGGCCTCCAGCACTTGCTTTTATAGCACTGAGGCCAGGGGCAGGGCTTAGGGGAATGCCAGCACACAGGGTGAGGCACTAGCACAGCCGCAGACCAACCTTTGTTGACTCTCTCTTCCTCTCCTCTTCCTTTCAGCCACTGCCACCTTGAAGCTGCTGCCGGCCTGTAGGAGGCCTTCACATTCAGCTAGCAGAGCTGCCTTCCACCAGCCCACCTACCTGAGACACTGGAAGAGAGTGAGGAACCAGTGTGTGTAGCTGCAGATCGATTCTCCCGCAGAGCTCCAGCATGCACACTGCAGCAGAAGCAACTTGTTGGGGTCTTGGGGGATGACCTGGTGCCCTCACCCCTTTACCTTGACACTGCTGCTGCCCTTGCTGACAGAAAAGTTATTTAATTGGCAGGAGAGGAAAATCCAGTTGCTTTGCT